>NC_057714.1:99575289-99645637 GCF_004010195.1 Chiloscyllium plagiosum | reverse complement strand
TGAGATTTTGTTGCAGCTCTATAAAACTTTGGTTAGACCGCACTTGGAATATTGCGTCCAGTTCTGGTCGCCCTATTATAGGAAAGATGTGGATGCTTTGGAGAGGGTTCAGAGGAGGTTTACCAGGATGCTGCCTGGACTGGAGGGCTTATCTTATGAAGAGAGGTTGACTGAGCTCGGACGTTTTTCATTTGAGAAAAGGAGGAGGAGGAGAGGGACCTAATTGAGGTATACAAGATAATGAGAGGCATAGATAGAGTTGATAGCCAGAGACTATTTCCCAGGGTAGAAATGGCTAACACGAGGGGTCATAGTTTTAAGCTGGTTGGAGGAAAGTATAGAAGGGATGTCAGAGGCGGGTTTCTTTACACAGAGTTGAGAGAGCATGGAATGCGTTGCCAGCAGCAGTTGTGGAAGCAAGGTCATTGGGGACATTTAAGAGACTGCTGGACATGCATATGGTCACAGAAATTTGAGCGTGCACACACGAGGATCAATGGTCGGCACAACATCGTGGGCTGAAGGGCCTGTCCTGTGCTGTACTGTTCTACGTCAGATATATAGCACGGAAACAGACCCTTTGGTCCAACTAGCTCATGCCAACCAGATATCCAAATTAATCTAGCCCCATATGCCAGCATTTGGCCCAATACCTCTCAACCTTTCCATCATGTATCCATCCAGATGCCTTTTAAATGTTGTAATTGTACCAGCTTCCACCCGTTCCATAGACTTACCACCCTCTGCATGAAAAAGCTTCCCCTTAGGTCCTTTTAAAAACTTTCTTCTCACCCTAAACCTATCCCTCTAGTTCCAGACTGATAAAGTTTTATTTCATAATGTTTCCATGAAAGTTCTTGAGACATTTTATGGTGTTAAAGGTTCTATAGTAATCTACTGTTGGTGTTTGGGCATACAGTCCATGTTCAGACTCCTTTCAGAATCCAAGAGCAGACTCAAAAATGAATTTTCAGTTGACAAAAATGAAAGGAAGAGTTTTCTAAAAAAAAAATGACATAAAAAAAATAATAATAATAGGGAACAGTTTGTACCAGAAGAACTTTGACTACAATTTTCAATATCATGAGCATCTTCAGAAAATTAAAGATTAGAGTAATGGGATGAAACTATGGATCATCTACAAGATAGCCCATTTAAGGTGTTTTGACAGGACTACGACATCCAAAAAAATGATCTCACTTTGCACCACAGTTAGGATGCAGGTGCTCATCATTCTATTTTGGAGGCAGAGGCTCACTCTTGACACAGACTGTGAAACAATAATCCCCATGAGTATCACACATTGCTGGAATCAGGTTAAGTATTTCAAACTACTTTTGACAACAAAACATTAACATTAATCCTAAAACTCTGCAACAACACCAAAGATACAATTTTAGTTGCAAGGTGAATTTAAAGAGCATGTCCGTAAAGACCCTCACCAACCTATATAGATGCACCATAGAAAGCATTCTGTCTGGATGCATCACAGCTTGGTATGGCAACTATTCTGCCTCGGACCATAAGAAACTACAGAATGTTGTGAACACAGCTCAGCCCATCACGCAAGCCAACCTTCAATTCTAGCTACACTTGACTCTAGCTACACTTCATGTTGCTGCAGAAAGGCAGCCAACAGAAGTTAAGTACACATAGCAACAGGTCCAATACAGCTTCTTCCCTGCTGCTATTAGACTTTTGAATGGACTTTCAAGTTTCAAATCTAATGTTGATCTTGCTATTTGTGCACCTTCCCTCCTGCCATGTCTTTATATTCCTTGCTCTCTTCAAATCACCTTATGATCTGCCTGTACTACATGCCAAGCAAACACTTTTCACTGTACTTAGGTACATGTGACAAGAATAAATCAAATCAAATAAAGGAGGTGAATGTTAACACTTCTTGACAACCAATTAGTTAAAATAAGATAAATTCAGTTGACTCTAGATATGATACCATTCTATCAATCGTTAACCAGGCCCGGCCCAGCCCCCTTAAAACATTTCAAAAAATTAGTCCAGATCCTAATTTTGCAAGTTGTTTTAAGCAGGTGTAATGTGGATATTCCAGGAGTGATGCAGCTGACTCAAACACTTAGTTTTAATCAAAACAGAATTTATTTGTGTTTCATTTGGTAATCTTGCAGAGAACAGAATATAGAATAACTTAATCTATCCGAAAACCCAACAGACTATCCCAACTTAATGATGCTGTTCCAAATTCCTGCAACAATTGTCATAAACTCACTTTGACAAAAAAAAAGGTAAAATCAAACACAGGATCTTTACTGGAGACACAGACATCAGAGAGATTCAGCATGGAACACCTTCTTCCATGTAGCTGTTTCATTGGTCAGCAGCCTCAAAACTGACTGACTGCTTTCTCTGAACAGCCAGAGTGCTAAAACCAAACCAAACTAGAGTAAAGCTGAGCTGGGAGAACTGGCCACTGCCCTTTCATTGTACAAGTGTTTTTTCTTTAAAACTTAAAAGCTCCAAGTAAATCAAGCCAGATATTTCGGAACTGGTGTTGTAAAACACTTCTGAAAAAAAAACCAAGGACAACAACCTTGTTAAAGGAGCCATATCATCACAACTGCTTAAGGCAATGAGAAGCCAACCCAAGAAAAAGTCCCAATTTTAATTGTTATTACATGCTGAGTTTCCATATCTCACTGGAGTGAAAATGGGTTGACTTTGCAGGCAAGAAAAAAAATGATTTTTGCTCTGAGAAGTCTATAGTCAAATTGACTCCCAGGATTTACAAGCAAGAAATTAAAAAAAAAATCACTGAGACTGAACCAAGGCATCATTTGGGATCGCCAAAGTTTGAGATTTTATTCCCCTTCTGGTACATGTCTTTAACAATATTTAGGAGAACTCTAAAGGTCTGCACAATGTCAGATCATGCCATTTCTTCCTGGAAGGAAAGTAATAAACTAAAATATTATTTAACAGAGCTCTCATCAAACAGAATAGCTTCATAAATAATGTCTAAGATATCTGCAAGGCAGAAAAATTCAGACAACGAGATTATATATTGCATTCAATAGATGTAATTTACTAATCAGACTGTCAGGCAAGGGAGCATGAATCTAACCAGCTTTATTATATTGACCCATTAAAAATCCCACTGCATCAATAAAACATATTCCCTGATTTGGAACATCCAAAAATTACAGCAGCACTGCACTTGGAAAAGTGTCAGTTTATATAGAACCAAGTTCAGACAAGCCTCCAAATCCCCATCCTCATCCAGCTCTGCTGGTGGGGTCATATTCTCATGGGTATAAGAATGTTAACTGTTGCTCACATCCCTGAAAAAGCTCCTTTGATACATTAAGGCACCAAGATGTTTTTTCGGGAACACTGGCTCCAGTTTGTCTGGACACAATGGGTACCAAGTGCATACCGTTATGTCCCAACCTAATCCTGCCCCGTTTAAATGCATGCTCCCTACTTTTATCGCGACTGTATCAATTATGGTTGAATTGGTCATTCTTTTGCCAAAGAGTCACAGGTTTCTGGGTTCAAGTGCCACAACAGGGCTTAATCATTAAAACCAAAAGATTGAACTTCTAGCGTGGTATCACGAGTGCACTGTTACATCCCATGGGACCCAGGGGAAGCTAGCCAATTGGATACAAAATTGGCTTGAAGGAAAGAGACAGAACGTGGTGGTGTAGAGGGGTCGGAATGTTTTTCGGACTGGAAGCCTGTGAACAGTGGGGTGCTATAAGGATCAGTGCAGGTCCACTGCTTTTTGTCATTTATATAAGTGACTTAGATGTGAATATAGGAGGAGTAGTTAGTACTTTTGCAGATGACACCCAAATAGGTAGCATAGTGAACTGTGATGATGATTATCTCAGTACAACGGATCTTGATCAGATGGGCCAATAGGCTGAGAAGTACAAGATGGAGTTTAACGGGATTTTAATTTTGATAAATGGGAGGTGTTGCATTTTGGCAAGGCAAACCAGGGCAGCATTTCTCCATTTAACGGAAGGGCTCTGAGGAGTGTTGCCGAACAAAGAGACCTAGGGGTGCAGGTGTATAACTCCTTGAAATTGGAGTCACAGGTAGAAAGGGTGGTAAATAAGGTGTTTGATACGCTTGCCTTCATCGGTCAAAGCATTAAATATATGCATGCCAGGACATCAGTGAAGCCACGCTTAGAATATTGCATTCAATTCCAGTTGTCCTTCTATAGGAAAGATGTTAAACTTAAGAGGGTAAAAAAAGATTTACAAAGATGTTGCTGGGACTGGAGAGTTTGAGGTAGAAGGAGTAGCTGGATAGGCTCGGGCTTTTTTCCCTGGAGCATCAGAGGCTTAGGGTTGACCTTGTGGAGGGATGTCTGGTCAATACAGAGGAGTTGGGCCATAGTGTTGTGCAGCAAGGAAACAGACCCTTCGATTCTATGACACCTATGGGAGTGTTGCCTTTTGTATGAGACATAAAACCAAGGTCCCACCTGCTAGATCAGAAAGCTACAAAATATCTCATGGCACTATTTCAAAGATGACAAAGGAAATAATCAGCCATGCCCTAGCCAATGTGTATCCTTTATACAATATTCATAGGTTGAGCTCACTGCTATATCCTTTTTTCAGTTGGGCACTCAAAATGGTTGACAGTTCTTCAGATATGGTATTTATTCCCATTTTAGTAATTATATTTGGGAAATAAGAAGTTTAATTATACAATGCACTGCCTTGTATGTTAACTGATCAATGTATTAAAAGTGTCATATTTCAGATGAGATATTCAAGTGAGGTTTCATTTCCATTCTCAAATTGGTGTGTAAGATCCTATCATAACAACTGCAGGTCAATTGTCCCCTTTGACCTAGCATTTCTCCCTCAACTAAAATTGCTAAACTAAGTATCTCGTCAGTATTACACAGGAAAGCTTGCTCGGTGTAAACTGGCTGGTTCATTTCTTATGTCACAGTGCAATTACAGTGAGAAGTATTTCATTGGCTATACAGAGCCTTTGGATGCCCTGAGGTTGTAAATAGTGCTACATAAATCCAAGTGTTTTTCGCTTGCCTGGAGTATATATTAATTGTTGGTGTTTACAACATACCAAAGTATTTCGCTGGCTAAAAGGTGCTTTGAAAGGTGCTACGTAATTGCAAGTTCTTTCTGATTTGTGCCTATTTCTAACATGTGCAATTTACTTCAGTTAATTACAAATAAACTTTGCCCTTAAATTTCAAATGCTGAGTACCATGTTTATAAAGTTTGAGATGGCACAAATTACAAAGGTAAATTATTACCAAAGTGTTCAAATACCATGAGCATGCATGAATCAGGCAAATTACTTCGTGACTATGCTATGTTTATATCCAAGAATTCAGGCTAGCATACTTGTCCCTGATAACATTCATCAGAGATTTGTTACAGTCGTGTTAGATTCCTGTAATCCATGGCAAAATTAAAAAAACAACTTCAGATCACAAAATCAGTTGGTCTGGACCAGTTCTCTAAATCATTTCACTTAATGCTATTCTGTCTACTCCAACTAATCCTGCATATTGACTTTTTTCAAATTTTGCAATGTCTTCACTGAGGCAAAAGTGAGGACTGCAGATGCTGGAAATCAGAGTCTAGATTAGAGTGGTGCTGGAAAAGCTCAACAAGTCAGGCAGCATCCAAGGAGCAGGAAAATCAACATTTCGGGCAAAAGTCCTTCATCAGGAATAAAGGCAGGGAGCCTCCAGGATGGAGAGATAAACGGGAGGGGGTGGGGCTGGGGAGAAGGTAGCAAAGAGTACAATAGGTGGATGGGGGTGGGGATGAAGGTGATAGGTCAGAGAGGAGATGCTCTCAATGTGGACTTCACCAGTTTCCTCATTTCCCCTCCCCCCCCACCTTATCCCAGTTCCAACCTTCCAGCTCAGCACCACCCTCATGACCTGTCCTATTTGCTAATCATCCTTCCCATCTCTCTGCTCGACCCTCCTCTCTGGCCTATCACCTCCATCTCACCTCCATCTCACCCCAATTGTATTCTTTGCTATTTCTCCCCAGCCCCACCAACCTCCCATTTATCTCCCCTGAAAGCTCCCTGCCTTTATTCCTGATGAAGGGCTTTTGCCCGAAACGTTGATTTCCCTGCTCCTCGGATGCTGCCTGCCCTGCAGTGCTTTTCCAGCACCACTCTAATCTAGACAATTGTCTTCACTGAAACTACTTCCGCCACAATCTCCAACTATGCATTCCACATCCTAACCACTTGCTGCGTGAAAAAGCTTTTTAGCAAAAACAAATCACATCTAACCCCTATATTTCAAATGATGGAAGTCTTGAGAATTTGTGGTAATACAACTGTGAAAGACCTTGAATTTGTCACACTAGCCAGAGTGTCAAGAAGGCAATAGTCCTATGCTTTGAAAAAAAACGGCAGATTAAAACTGAAGGCTGACTGTAGAAAAGCAAAATCTGCTCAGAGCATGCAGCACCGCAGCCTGCACTCAGCATCCTATGTAATACCATATTTTAAGAATAAAGACATATGGAACAGCAACAAATCTTCCTAAATAAACCAGGGCCATCTACAGACTGGGTTCATAGGGCCAAATTCCTTTGGGTCACATGATCATGTCTCCCAAAGGAATTAAAATACCATCAGTCACTGCTGGTAAGAACATTTTCAACAATAACTCAACTTTGAATCTACAATGACAGCCGATTGGTGAGCTCCAACAAGCAAACAAATTAGGAGCAACATATCCAGCAGATCTGACGGCATTCCAGTAAAGGTCTTCAAAACTTGTGAGCAATTGTCCACTTCAAGACTTCATGCTTTCATCAACACATTTAGAAGAAAGTACTCTACCCATACCCTGTTTATAAGAGTTTGGCAACTTAACTAGCTTCAAAAAAGGAAAATACACTGTGTGGGAAGTGTGGAGGCATTTCCTGTTGTTGATAGCAGGAAAGACTCTGACCCACATACTCCTGTGGCTGAGAAATTCCTGCCAAAGACAAAATATGGTTTTAGACCTTCCAGAGGAACCTCTAACTTGTCATTTTTACCAAAGAAAAGTTTTGAGTTTGTTCAGAATTCTTTATGGCATTCAACAATCTGACCAAAAAATGGGACTCACTAAACCACAAGATTCTGTTAATTGTTCTCCAGAGATTTGTAGGTTCAAGATATTTCATCACAACCTTTCCATGATGGGGATAAGACAGCACTGTAGACTTTAAACTATCAGATCAGCAAAAAGGCCTACTTTCGCTCCTACATCTGTGGTTGCTGCTTCGCGATGGCATAAGTGCAACTGTCCCAAGTATGAAATCTGAAAAAGTTACCTTTAAATTCAAATCTGTGCCAAGCAAGGCTTTGCAGATAACTCTCTTTATTATGTATAATCTACTTTACAATGGGTTAACTTAAGAAATAATTACCTTCCACTATAAGCTTTAAATGCCACCTCAAGATAGATAACTCTAACGTCAGTTGCGTCTGTGCCCAAACAAAAACTGATCACCACATTCTTATGTGATGTATAGTATTTGGATAACTACAGTGACATTATCCATTCTGCATTAGACTTGCAAGCCTCTCTCAACGTCTTATTCTGCAGATGAGATTTTACAGAGGAGTGTGATGGTGTTTAAGGGCAACGAGGGATGAGCAATAAATGCCAGCCAGCCAATGGCACCTATATCCCATAAGAGTAAAAAAAACTTGTTGACCTGAATAAGTGCAGCTCCAACATCTCAAGGAACTTGACACCATTCAGGACAAAACAGTCCAGCTTCAAAAATTCATTCCCTCCCACACCAACACTCAGCAGAAATTGTCTGCAGCATCTACAACACGTGCTCCTTTCGAACCAATGTACACTACCACTCAAAAGGACAAAGGCAACAGACACATGGGACCACCACCAGCAGACATTTCTCTTCAAGCCACTCACCATTCTGACTTGGAAATACATCACCTTTCCTTTACTGTCACTGGCCAAACTCTGGAATTCACTTCGTAATAACATTGTGTGTCAACCTATGCCAAATGGATTGCAGCATTTCAAAACTGCAGCTCAACTCACTACCACCTGCACAAGGACAAATAGGAATGGGCAATAATGGCTGAGCCAGTCAACGACACCCATATTCCATAAATGAATCAAAAGAATTAATGAACTTTACATCTTTTGAGTATTCAATAATTTTCTGACCAATTTATAAATTGATATTTCTGGTCAAATTTATTCCTGTGTTAGTTGTGGTCACCAGAAAACTATGTCAAGAATAGACAAAAAAAAACTGTTTATATAATAAATGCAGACACAAGACCGAAAAAGGGCAAATGCCCTATTTGCCAAAGTAAACACTCAGCTCTGTCCTGATCCAGAGAAGCAATTACAAGGCTAGTACAATATATTCCCCAGAATGACATAATTATGTATGTAAAGTCCCAGAGGAAATGACCAAGTTGTTTACCAACTAGACGGTGAACAACAGATAACTTACTGAAATAAATAGGCTGCTCCAGTTTAAATGTATTTTAAATCAGTCAACTGCTTTTCCCACTTGCTGGAAATAATTTAATTTATGTTTTAATTAGATCATCAGGACTTCCGTCTCCTACCAGAAAAACGTGTATGATCGTGCTTTCTATCGAGGATAAAAACAGGAAATGCTCGAGAAACTCACCAAGTCTGGCAGAATCTGCAGCGGTTAGAAAAAAGTTGTATTTTATCAAACATTAACTCTGTTTCTCTCTTCATAGATGCTACCAGACCTGTTGAGTATTGCCAGCTATTTGCTTTTATTTCACATCTCCACAACCATAACACTTTGCTTTGATTACTGATCAAGATGTCAGTCTCGGGTAAAATTTCACATTGGAACATAATTAACATGTTCCATTAAGTCAACAAATTCACAAGAAAATATAGCATCCTTTGGTAACCATGCACTAGGTATGCCTCCTCATCTTCTTTCTGGTAACAGTGCATCTGTACCCAAGAAGATTGGTAACCATACGTTACTGCAGTTAGTATTTTTTTCTTAGGAAAGATTACCCAACTCCAACCCTGTCTCAGTTCATCTGCTGCTGCTGCTAACGTCATCCATATTTTTGTTATCTCTAGACTTTACTTGCCAAATTTCCATTTTCTATCTTCTGCAAACTTTAAATCATCCAAAGCTCTGCTGCCCATGTTCTCACTCAGATTAAGTCAGCATTGACCTCTTCCCCTGAGATTTACAGCAACTCCCTGTTAAAGAACTCAATTTTAAAATTCTCATCCTCCTCTTCAAGTCCCTTAAAAGGTCACATCCCTCCTTATTACTGCAAACTAAAGGCTTTCAACTTTCTCAAGATGTCTACTTTCCACCAATCCAGCCTCATGAATATCCCAGATTTTCAAATCGCTGTTTAGTGACAACCTTCCTTCAGTTAGCAAGATCCAAAGCTTGGAATTCCCACCCTAAGTCTTCCTATCTCTTGACTTCTTTCCTCAAGAAGCTCCTTTAAACCTAACTTTTCACCAAGCTATTCATTATTTACCCTAGCATTTCCTTGCGTGACTCTGTCATTTGTGCTGAATATGCTCCAGTGAAATGCCTTGCGATGTCTTACAATGATAAAAGGTAATATATAAATGCAAGTTCTTGCTAAATTATGTATGGTGGGATGAACAACAGTTGACAAAATAATCTCCTTTGATTTTGAAAAGCACATGTTAAAAGACTGGCAAGATTCTTAATTAACAAGGAGCCAACAATATATGAACAGACATTCATTCAATCAACTATATTTGTTTCATTGTTTACAAATTGTGAAAATATATATTTCCCTCATAGACAACTGAAAATGTTGAGATGGGGTTTAAACAAAAATTGGAAGAGGACAGAAATTAATGATGAGAGTGGAAGTGTAATTTCGAGATAAAGGGAAAATTGTGTATTCTGCAAAGCACTAAGAGAACCATAATTGATTTACAAGTCATAATTGGTACCCTGCATTACATGAAGGTAAACACTTCAAAAATGCAGTGAATTATTTTTTGCAAGGCAAAGCATTTCTTTGAATATTTTAAATTCTAATGATTTTCCATTAAAAATATCAAATCTCATTCATGAATCGAGATTGAAACAACAGCTAAAATTAAAGTGGCAACTCAAGCCACTCTCCTAATTAAAATTTAACCAATGAACAATCAAATGTTTAGACATCATAATCTGCAGTGAGTTTATAGTGACCCAAAGTTACGCCCAGTCTACAATACATTAGTTGAAATTGTAAATCTGAAGTGATTTGTACTTCTAAAAACATAAATCTCTCTTTAACACCTCTAACTCACACATGTCAACTAAACTACATTCTGACAGGCAGCATCCTTCTATTTTCAAAGACACAATGAAAAACCCAGTTCAGATGGGTGCATTCATAAGGTGCAACTTTGTTGCTGAGAAACAATCCTTGGTGTAACTATTGTCACGAAAATATGAAACTATTCAGTGTCATTGTGGGATGTAGTCTTTGGCTTTACAGTCTGCTACTGTGACCATTGGTCTTAATTATGTTGCAGAGTCAAGATTAGAGTGGTGCTTTCATTCCTGATGAAGGACGTTTGCTCAAAACATCGATTTTTCCTGCTCCTCGGATGCTGCCTGACCGGCTGTGCTTTTCCAGCACCACTCTGATCTTGACTTCTGATCTCCAGCATCTGCAGTCCTCACTTTTGCCTTAAATGATGTTGCAGGCCAGCCATAGGTGGCATCAACCTTTTCCTCTGTCATCAGGTGCAATATCTGATATTCAGGGACCAATGTGACACTTGTATACATTCATGAAATGATGCTTTGAACATCTGCTGAGATATTTCTGAAGTGATGCTTAAGAATAGCTAGTTAAGAATGTCTGCTGTAAACAATTGTAGGGACGTACAGTTTAATACGATCCACCAAATGACAGAGATAGGACATCAAACTTTTGTAATGTTTTGTGTCTCATTTCCATTCTAATAACTTTCTCAAACAGAGTGCTGTGTATGTATGGAACAAGCTACCAGAGGAAATGATGGAGGTCGGTACAAACACATTTAAAATGCATTTGGATGGATATATGAATACGAAGGGTTTAGAGGGATATTGTCCAAATGCTGGCCAATGGGATGAGGTCAGATTGGGATATCTGGTCAGCGTGGATGAGTTGGACCAAAGAGTCTGTTTCTGTGGAATATGGCTTTTTGACTCCAGGTGCAAGCACACAGGTTCCTAAAAAGTAGCAGTATAGGTAGAGAAGATTGTAAAGGCGGCATATGAGATGCTCTCCTTCAAAGGCATAGAATACAAAAGTACGGATAGAATGATGAAACTGCACAAGACACTGGTGAGGTCACTACTGTATGCAATTCTGGCCACCACATTACACGAAGAATGGGGAGGGAGTGCAGAGAAGATTTACCAGAATGTTGCCAGCGTTGGAGAATTTAAGCTACGAGGGAAGATTGGAGGGGTTGGGGTTGTTTTCCTTGGAACAGAGAAGGCTGAGGGGTGACATGATTGAGTACATAAAACTGTGAGGGGCAGAGATAAAGTAGAAAAGAGGAACCTGCTTCCCTTGGCATGGAGTACAAAACAAGGGGTCAGATATTCAAGCCAAGGGGCAGAGGATTAGAGGGGGCATGAGAAAAAACATTTTTTACACAGACGGTGGTGAGTATCTGAAACTCACTGTCTGAATATAAGGTAGAGGCAGAGACCCTAAACTCTTTTCATCCACACTTTAACATGCTGTAACGTGCAGGGGTATGGAGCCAAGCTAAGGAAGAAGGGATTTTGAAAGTACAACTGAATGTCTGTCAGTCAGCATGGACAAGATGGGTCAATGTCCACCCCCCCACTTTTGTGCTGCATCATTCCTATGGTTCTGTGATTCTTTGGTTCATTCTAACCCTAGAATTGCTGGATCAAAATTCTGGAATTCCTTGACTGATTACAATGTGGATCAACCTGAAGCATGTTGACTGCATTGGTTCAAGAAGGCAGCTCACCACCGCCTTTGCAGGGGCGACAAGGATGGGCAATAAATGCTGGCCAGCCAGTGACATCCATATTCTACGAGTGAAAGAAAATAAAATGCTCTTACTTTGAATACAGAGAGCTGAGGTAAATGTTTTGTATAGTTGTAGTTTTCGCTTACTCCGATTCAATGCATCGCCCATGAAGCAGACTATTTTAATGACCTATTTGGTTATTGCTTTAGATTAGCATTTCAAGTATCAAATTTTCAAACTCCTGTACCACCCACTTGGCACTTGAAACTATCATAAAAACATTTATTTGTTTTAAATAGTCTTCTGCCAATACTAGGCATCATTTGACTCCAATGCATTAAGATTTAGCTAGTGTCCAAATTTGGATGAGAATGAAATCCTGCACTCAAGGGAACTGAGCCAAGTCCTTTGGTCTGCTTCAATTATTTCCTCCATCATTATCCTGAAAAATTCTGCATCTATCGTATTGGTGAACGTTTCCATTTGAAGATGAAAATTAAATAGCATTTGTCCAGTGAGGCAAGTAAACATGCATGCAAGTTCAGAGAACATTAGAGGGTTGATACTTACCTGAATTTAATACTTCCAAGTCATTACTGAGAAACATTAACAACCAAGTACATTCAACCCTCAATCTTCCACCACTAACAACCCATTGATTTTATTCTGATTTTTATTGCTCATGTCCTTACAGTGACTTCAGTGAGGGTAAAATTTCAGAAGCCCTCCACAGTAAAGAAGAGTTCAAAAAGACAAATCTGGGACTTCCTTTACTGGTGCCCTCAGCTACCAAAAACCAGGCTAACTTACAAAAGGAAAAGTTTAAAGTGTATACTGTTTAATAGCAGATACTGCAGGGTCACGATCAGTCTGTGCACAGTCTTCAAGGAACTACATGTCAGGCAGTTAGGTGAAAAGAAAATGGTATTCACTACAGCCATCATTTATGTGACAGGAATGCAGAGCATAGATCTGTGTTGGTTGTGGGATCAGTTAGCTCTGTCTATCCCTTATTCTGATACAAATGAGGTATCAATCTGGGAAGTTATGTCTGACGCGGCTCCTAGCATGTTCTCCTGTCCTCTGCATTGAACCAGGGTTGATCACCCAGCTTGATGGTTGCAGATTGTGCTGGAATACAATTTTGCTGCTGTTGATGGCTCATAGCGCTTCATGAATGCCCAGTCTTGAGTTGCTATATTTGTTCAAAGTCTATCCCACTTAGCATGGCGATAGTGCCATACAACACAATGGAGGTTATTCTCAATGTCAAGACAGGACTTCCTCTCCACAAAGACTGTGCAGTGGTCACACTTAATGATATTGTCATGGACAGAGACATGTGTTACCGGTAGATTGGTAAGGATGAGGTCAAATATATTTTTCCTTGTTGTTGGTTTCCTCACTTAGTCTAACAACTATGTCATTTAGGACTAACCAACTCGATCGTAAGTGCTGCTGCCAAACCACTCTTGGCGATGTCACTGAAATCCCTAAACAGAGTGCATTTTGTACCCTCAATGTCTCCTCCAAATGTTGCACAATATGGAGGAGTACTGATTCATGAGCCAAGGAAAGGTTGTACATGTTAATCAGCAAGAGGTTTCCTTGTCCTTGTTTAACCTGAAGCCATGAGTCTTCATGGGATCCAAATTTAATGTTTACGACTCCAGGGCAACTCCTACTTGACTATATATCACTATGCTGCCACTTCTGTGGCTCTACATCAGTGATGGAAGAGCTCAGCAGATGAATACAAAAAGATAAGATTAAGTATTTGCAGCAATCTTCTACCAGATTTGCCAAGCAGATGATTTATCTCCGCTTCCACCAGTGGTCTCCAGCATCATGGGTGCCAGTCTTCAGCCAATTCGATTTACTCCACATGATATCAAGCAATTGTTGGGGGCACTGGATGCCACAAAGGCTTTGATAACATTGCAGCAATAGATCTAAAGACTCATGTTCCAAAACTTGCCACTCCCCTAACCAAGCTGCTCCATTAGCTGCTTAATTAAGGACTTTCCCTCAAGTGTAAGGTCAGAAACAGGGATGTTCACTGATGATTGCACCATGTTTAGCAGCTTCTCGGATAGTGAAGCAGTCATATTTGAATATGGACAAGATCTTGTCAATATCCAGGCTTGAGCTGACAAATGGGTAAGGCAGCATCCAAAGAGTAGGAGAATCAACATTTTGGGCATAAGCCCTTCATCAGGGATGAGGCGTGTGGGCCAGGAGCTGAGAGATAAGCGGGAGGGGAATGAGGTTGGGGTGGGGGTGGAAAAAAGTAGCTGAGAATGCAATAGGTAGATTAAAGTCATGGAGAAGGTAATAGGATGGGTGATGGACAGGTCAGGAGGACAGTGATGAGTTGGAGGCTTGGGACTAGGATAATGTGGTGGGGGTAGGGGAAAATGAGGAAACTGTTAAAATCCACATTTATCCTGCGTGGTTGCAGGGTCCAGAGGCGGAATATGAGGCATTCTTCCTCCAGACGACAGGTGATAACGGTATGGCGGTGTAGGAGGCCCAGAACCTGCATATCCTTGACGGAGTGGAAGAGGCAACTGAAATGTTCAGTCACAAGGCGGTGGGGTTGATTGGTGCAGGTGTCCTAGAATTGTTCTCTGAAATGATCCACAAGGCAGCATCCTGTCTCCCTGAAGTAGAGGAGACCACATTGGGTGTAATGGATATAGTGGGTGACATTGGTAGAGGTACAGATAAATTTCTGTTGGATGTGGAAGGATCCTTTGGGGCAGAGGACGGAGGTGAGGGGTTTGGTGTGGGCCCAGGTACTTCCTGCACTCGCAGGGAAAGGTGTCAGGGGTGTGGGCTGGTGGTGGGGAGGGGCAGGGAGGTGTGTGTGTGTTTACCTGACGAGAGTGTCATGGAGGGAATGGTCTTTGTGGAATGCTGAAGTAGGTGGGGAGGGAAATATATGTCTCGGGTGGTGGGGGTCCGTTTGTAGGTGGTGGAAATGGCGGAGTATGATGTAATGTATGCAGAGGTGGGTGGAATGGAAGGGGAGGACTGGGGGGGTCTGTCCTTGCTGCGTTGGGAGAAGTGGGGTTCAAGGGTGGTGGTGTGGGAAGTGGAGGTGACGCGCTGGAGGACATACTCAACCACTTAGGAAGGGAAATTGCAATCTTGGAAGAAGGAGGCCATCTGGGATTTAAGGTGGAATTAGTCATCCTGGAAACAGATGGAGGAGGAGGAGGAATTGGGAATAAGGGATGGCATTTTTATGGGAAGTAGGATGGTGGAGACAGTCTAGGTAGCTGTGGGAGTTATGGGCGTCTCCAGCGACCGACTAACCATGGACATCTATGACAAGCCCACCGACTCCCACAGCTACCTCGACTATTATCAATTCCTCTGCCTCCACATTTGCTCCCAGGAGAACCAGTTCCACCACAGAACACACCAGGCAGCCTCGTTCTTTAAAGACAGCAATTTCCCCTCCCATGTGGTTGATGATGCCCTCCAGCGCATCTCATCCACTTCCCGCACCTCTGCCCTTGAACCCTACCCCTCTAACCACAACAAGGACAGAACCCCCCTGGTCCTCACCTTCCACCCCACCAACCTCGTATACATTGCAACATCCTCCACCATTTCCACCACCTACAAATGGACCCCACCACCAGAGACATATTTCCTTCCCCACCCCTATCCGCTTTCTGTAAAGACTGTTCCCTCCTCGACTGCCTTGTCAGGTCCATGCCCCCCACCAATCCACCCTCCCCTGCCACCGCAGGTATTGTAAAACCTGCACCCACACCTCCCCCCTCACCTCCATCCAAGGCCCCAAAGGAGCCTTCCACATCCATGAAAGTTTCACCTGCACTTCCACACATCATTTACTGTATCTGTTGCTCCTGATGCGGCCTCCTAGACATTGGGGAGGTAGAACGCCTACTCGCAGAGCACTTCAGAGAACATCTCCGGGACACCTGCACCAATCAACCCCACTGCTGGGGAACATTTCAAATCCCTTTCCCACTCTGCCAAGGACACAGGTCCAGGGTCTCCTCCATCGCCACTCCCTAACCACCCAATGCCAGGAGGCAGAATGCCTCATCTTCCACCTCAGGACCCTCCAAGCCCATGGCATCAAAGTGGATTTTACCAGTTTCCTCATTTCCCCCTCCCCCAGTCATCCCAGTTCCAACCTTCCAGCTCAGCAGCACCCTCATGACCTGTCCATCTTCCTTCCCACCTGTCCGCTCCTCCCTATCACCATAACCCCACCCATCGCACTCTCCGTTACCTTCCCCCAGCCCCGCCCCTTCCCATTTATTTCTCCACCCAAGCCTCCCAGCTTCATTCCTGATGAAGGGTTTTTGCCCGAAATAGCGATTTTCCTGTTTCTTGAATGCTGCCTGATCTGTTGTGCTTTTCCAGCACCACACTCTCGACACTACACCTCCTCCCACCCTACCTTCTATAAAAATGCCATCCCTTATTCCCAATTCTTCTGCCTCTGCTGCATCTGTTCCCAGGATGACCAATTCCACCTTAGAAAATTCCAGATGGCCTCTTTCTTCCAAGATCCCAATTTCCTTTCCCACATTGACACTTCAAGTCCCCCTCCATCATCAGAGCTGAAAATGTGTTGCTGGAAAAGCGCAGGTCAGGCAGCATCGACGTTTCGGGCATGAGCCCTTCAGGGGAAATGAGGAAACTGGAGAAATCTGAGTTCATCCCTTGTGGTTGGAGGGTTCCGAGGCGGAAGATGAGGCACTCTTCCTCCAGCCGTCGTGTTGCTATGGTCTGACGATGGAGGAGTCCAAGGACCTGCATGTCCTTGGTGGAATGGGAGGGGCAGTTGAAGTGTTGAGCCATGGGGTGGTTGATCCGGGTGTCCCAGAGGTGTTCTCTGAAATGTTCCGCAAGTTCCACCCCCCCCAATATCAGAGTCCCAAGCCTCCAACTCAGCACCACCCTTCTGACCTGTCTATCACCTTTCTCATCTATCTGCTCCACCTATCACCTTCTCCCTCATGTTATTCTACCTATTGCATTCTCAGCTACCTTCCCCATCAACCCCAACCCCTTCCAGTTTATCTCTCAACCCCCCGGCCCACAATCATTATTCCTGATGAAGGGCTTATGCCCGAAATGTTGATTCTCCTGCTCATCAGATGCTGCCTGACCTGCTGTGCTTTTCCAGCACCACACTTGACTCTGAGCTCCAGCATCTACAGTCCTCACTTTCTCCTTGGGCTGACAACTGGAAAGTAATTCGTGGACCACACCAATGCCAGGCAATGACCATCTCCAATAAGTCTGACCACCGCCCCTTGACATTCAATGGTGTTACTACCACTGAAACCCCACTATCAACATCCTGGGGGGTTACCAGTGACCAAAAGCTCAACTGGATTCGCCAAATAAACACAGTGGCTACAAGAGCAGATCAGGAGGTAGGAATACTATGGCAGTAATACACCTCCTGACTCCCAGTCTACCATTTACAAGGCACAAGTAAGGATTGTGGTGGAAGACTACTATCCCCCCCCTGCCATGCCTAGTTGGTTGCAGCTCCAACAACACTCAAGAAGCTTGAAGTAGCCAGGACAAAACCTGTTTAACTGGCACTGCATGCACAAGCATCCACTCCCTCCACTACAGATGCTCAATGTCAGCAGTATGTATTGCAGAAATTCAAAAGATCCTGAGACAGACATTCAAAACCACAACCACAACCACATCCATCTAGAAGGACAAGGTCAGGAGATACAGGGGAACACTACCACTTTCAAGTTTATCGTCAAGCCACTCACCATCATCGCTTGGAAATATATCATTGTTCTTTTAGTATTGTTGGTCAAATTCCTGGAATTCCCTGTCTAAAGGCATTGTGGATCTACCTACAGCACATAGACTGTAATGGTTCAAGAAGGCAGCTCACCAACGCCTTCTCAATGGCAATTAGGAACAGGTAATTAATGCTGGCCAGCCAGCAAAACCCAGGCCCCACGAGTCAATAAACCAAAGGATATTCTGTTGAGAAACTCCTGCAGGGATGCCCTATGCTCGAGATGATCGAACTCAATTTTTCTGTGCTGTGCTATGTACGACTTCTGATTGTTTCCATTGACTCCACTTTTGTGAATGCCTTGTTCAAATGCTGCTTTGATGTCAAGAGCAGTCAAGTCACTTCCGCTCATGGTCAGTTTTGACCAAGGCTGTAACAACATCAGGAGCCAAGTGCACCTGATGGAACAAACTGAGCATCAGTCAACAGGATACTGTTGAGCATGTGCCGCCTGATAACAGCCAAAAACATCTTCCATCACTTTAGTAATAATTAAGACAAGACTGATGATTAGCTACAGACAATGGAAGTTTGCCCACGAAAATACATACAACCATCTGGTTTTCAGCCAACTCACATTTTAGGTAACTATGTTGTGGTGAGATAATTTATGCTGTTCTTGCATATGCATGATTTCATTCATAGAGACAAATGTACCCCATACTTTATGTACTTCATTTTGCAAAAGATTTATAGCACATTCCTGCCATCAGAACATGATGATCCCAATAGAGACTGGATATTTTAGAAGTTAGGAATACCCACAACACCAGAAATAACAATGATAAGATTTCACTTTTCAAGACTTGAACAGAAACAAATAATGTACCACAAACATCAATAAACAAGCAATTATTATATCAAGCCGAAAAAATGCAAGTTCTACACTAAGTTACTGCAAGATCTCCACAGATTCACCAACTTCTGTTACACCAGATCAAAACTTCCAGTATCCTTCAACAATCACTCCATCCTGTCATTTTTTTTGGATATACCCATCACGCAGCAAAGGTCCACCCTAACAAATCCTTGTTCCCAAAGTATTCAAAAGCCTCTCTGTTCTATTTGCTTTAGTTTGACCATAAACCATTCTGGTGTGCACCCAGAGTTCCAATTAGTTCTTTCTAAAATTCTTTATCATTTGTTTTTAAAAGAGATATTAGAAAACGTAAGCAAAGTTCCATGTTCATGAAAGCAGCCAGAAAGTAAGCCCCAATATGTCCAAAAAGTGACTTCAAATTGAAAATCACTGACCTAAATATTAGCTCTTGATGGCTTCACAGATGCAGCCTGACCTGACTATTTCCAGCTCCTCATGTTTTAGTTTGGATGTCCAGCAGCAGCTTTAATCTATGATATCAATTTCAATTTGTAGATACTGAATCTGGATGTCCATTGCTCAAGATATTGATAAACATTGCTGATTGTTACAGTTTGCATGGAAAATAGGACCGAATACCAGATTTTGATTCCCATTTGCTGGTAAATATTCCAAAATTTGAAAGAAAAAAATAAAATTTGAAATTTTTCAGTCATCCTGAATCAGTGTATGATTTTGTGAATGAACTTGATGTTAGAATTCTCAATTCAAATGAACATAAATCAGCAGAGTTCGAGACATATGCGAAACCCAGGTGACAAACTTCAGATTGTTAGAATTTTTATTTGCAATACTATGTATAAACTTATACTAAAATGGGCAGTGACACTACAGACCTGCAATAGTTCAAAGTGTCATCACTATCCAGACATTGAAAGTGTCAATAAAATAAAATCAAATTACTGCAGATGTTGGAGATATGACATACAAACAGAGAATGGTGGAGAAAAATTAGCTGATCTGGTACCATCTGTAGAGAGAGAAACCGAGTTATAACATTTTGATGACAATTTGGATCTCAAGTTATGTTAGACTCAAAACGGACTGGGATCGGAATCTTGAAGGACACAGAACACTTAGAAATGACAGAAAAGCAGGAAAAAGTGGAGAGTAGCTTAGATAATTAATGATGATATTAGCATAGTAAAGAATATAGGTTGGGTCAAAATGGAAGAAAATTATGGCAAGAAGTCACTTGAGGGAGTGTCCCAACGTCTAACAGTAAGCATACTAATCTGAGCATAAAAGATGAAATAATGGAGTTTAGTAGAAAGGCACAACAATAATTATGGGAGTTTTTAAATCTATGTTGACTGGAAAAGTCTGACGGACAAAAGGTACCCTGCATGAGGCATCGCGGAATATTTTCACAATAGTTTCTAAGAACAGCAGGTTCAGGTGCCAACCAGACAGTAGACGAGACTGGACCTGGTATTGTGCAATCAGATAGAATTATCATCTCAAAGTCATCGCAAGTTAGCAGCAACCATTATATTGTTGATGATTAAGAGTTTGAAGAATAGAGTCATAGAAACTACAACACAGAAGCAGACCCTTCGGTCCATCATGTCCATGCTGACCAGATATCCTAAATAAATCTTGTCCCATTTGCCAGCATTTGGCCCATATCCCTCTAAACCCTTCCTATTCATATACCCATCCAGATGTCTTTTAAAATGTTGTAATTGTACCAGCCTCCACTACTTCCTCTGGCAGCTCATTCCAACATGCACCATCCTCTCCGTGAAAAAGTTGCTCCTTCGATCCCTTTTTAATCTTTCCCTTCTCACCTCAAACCTATGCCCTTTACAGGGGCTGCACAATGGCTTAATGGTTAGCACTGCTGCCTCACAGCACTAGGGACATGGGTTCAATTCCAACTTCAGGCAACTGTGTGTGTGGAGTTTGCACATTCTCCCTGTGTCTGCATGAGTTTCCTCCCACAACCCAAAGATATGCAGGTTAGGTGAATTGTCCATGCTAAATTGCCCATAGTGTTCAGGGATGTGTTAGGTGCATTAGTCAGAGGCAAATGTAGGATAATAGGGTAGGGGAATGGGTCTGGGTGAGTTACTCTTTGGAGGGTCGGTATGGACTTGTTGGGCTGAAGGGCTGTTTCCACACTATTCATTGGTCCAAAAGAAATTGAGATTGGAAAATTAGGTAATGGCATATGAAATGAATCAAGCACCTTCAGTTAATTTTCACTATAAAAGAATGCAAGTGACAGCCCAAAATCAATGATACATCAGCAAATGGAGGGAGAGGTGAGGTGAACTCAGGAAAATCAGAGAAGTAATACTAAGTAAGCTGTTGGAAGCTTACAGTAAGCTGCAGGCTGCCAAGTACTCCGGTCTTAATAAACTTCACCCAAGAGTTTTACAAAGAGCAGCCACTGAGGTAGCTGAGGCATTAGTTTTTATTTTCCAAAGCAGCCTTGATTCAAGGAAAGGTTCGTCAAATGGAATATAGTAAATGTAACCTCTTTAATCAAAAAGGGAGCCAGAAAGTAGGAAACTACAGGCTAATTAGTTTAATACTTTCCTAAAGACATGTTAACAGCTATTGTTAAAGTTATAACAGGGCACTTTGACAAGCTCAAGATAATCGAGAAGAGTCAACATCGTTTCCCGGTCAAAAAACAGTTTAACCTATCTATTGGAGTTCTTTGAAGAAATAACACATGTTGTGGATAGAGGGAACCAGTGGGTGGATTGTACTTAGATTTTCAGAAGGCTTGTGATAAGGTGGTATAAACATTCTTTAAAATCCATTCATAGGAAGGGGATATTCTCACATGTACTTATGCCCATCCCTCGTTGCCTTTGAGGCAGTTGTGGTGAGAGATGTTCTTGAACCACTGCAGTCAATTAGGTAGACTCCTGATGCCATGAGGGAGTTCCTCGATTAGCGATATACCTCCAAGTCAAAATGATGACTGATGTTGGATTGGAACCCACCACCTGCAATTCCCATGTAGCTGCTGCCCTTATACTTCTGGATTGTGGTGGTCTTGGAATTGGAAAAAGTGCTAACTTTGGAGTCTTGGTGAATTCTGCAGCA
Source organism: Chiloscyllium plagiosum (assembly GCF_004010195.1). Classification (NCBI taxonomy): domain Eukaryota; kingdom Metazoa; phylum Chordata; class Chondrichthyes; order Orectolobiformes; family Hemiscylliidae; genus Chiloscyllium; species Chiloscyllium plagiosum. The sequence goes on along the minus strand of NC_057714.1, from coordinate 99,623,839 downwards.
CATTGTGTAGATGGTACACACTACAGCCACTGTGCAGTAGGGAGTCAATTTACTGTCTATGTTGCCAATCAAGCAGGTGCTTTATCCCAGATGGTTTCATGATTCTTGATTGTTGGACCTGTATTCATCCAGTTTTTGGAGCGCATTCCATCACTTGTACTTTGTAGATGGTGGACAAGCTTTGGTGAAACAGGAGCTAAGATACATAGAGTCATAGAGATGTACAACATGGAAATGCACACTTCAGTCCAACTTGTCCAGGCCGACCAGATATCCCAACCCAGTCTAGTCTCACCTGCCAGCAACCAGCCTATATCCCTCCAAAGGAGGCATAAGCCCTGAAGGAGGGCTTATGCCCGAAACGTCGATTCTCCTGTTCCTTGGATGCTGCCTGACCTGCTGCGCTTTTCCAGCAACACATTTTCAGCTCTATATCCCTCCAAACCCTTCTTATTCAGATATCCATCCAAATGCCTTTGAAATGTTGCAATTTACTAGCCTCTACCACTTCCTCTGGCAGCTCCAGGATTCCTGTCCTCTGACCTCCTCTTGTAGCAGCAGTATTTGTTTTGTGACTTATTTATAGAATGATTAATGTTATTTGCTGTACATTTGGGTTTCTGTTTTTTGAGTCAATAACCAGTGAGGTACAGGTCTGATGTTGACAATTACCTTGTAAACATTTCAAACAAAATCACCATGACTACAAAAGACTGACTTTAGAATCAATGAGTTTTGTGCATTCTAAATGGACTGTTATTCATTTAGAACATTTTGTGATCCAGGAAATATTGGGCATCAAGGACTGTTCAAAATTTTTGGAAACTTTAAGCTGAAGTAAAACACCCATAACCAAGACAAACCTTTAGCTTCACTTTTGTCTTTCAGTGGGGCAGTCCTGTGAAGCTCTTGGAATAGGATGGCTGTGTGAATAATACTATACTATACAAATGCATTTCACTTTCTTTTCCATTTATAAAAGGAGTGCTATGGAAACAATGGGATCATATTTTTACTGTACTTTTTAAAAATCTTAGAATTGGTATATGGTTTGGAGTATCCTATTTTAAGTTTATTACAAAGGAAATGAAAGTATGTTTATTGTTCAAGTAAAATCTGCAGAATTGCACACTCACGATGAGAAATAGCTTTGTTAAAATCGAAACAAATGAAAATATGATCTATCTAGCCAGATTTCTGTCTGGGTTCTGATTCAAAAGGAATAACATGAGATGAAATTATAATATTCATCTAGTTCAGTTTCTGATCAATTGTAACCATCAGGATATTTATAGTAGAGAAATTCAGTGATGGTAATGCCTAATATCAAGGGACAACGGTTAGGTTCTCCCTTGTTGGAGGGAGTCATTGTCTGGCACTTGCATGACACAAACATCACTTGCCACTTGTCAATCCAAGCAATAATACTAAATAAAAAACAAAAAGAACTGTGGATGCAGTAAATCAGAAACAAAAACAGAAGTTGCTTGAAAAGCTCAGCATGTCTGGCAGCATCTGTGTAGAGAAGTCAAAGTTAACGTTTCAGGTCTGGTTACCCTACCTCAGAATACATGGTAGCTAGGAAAATGTCAGCTTATATGCAGAAGATAAGGTTGGGGGGGGGGGGGCGGGGAAGAAGTAAGAAGTAAATGATAGGTAGGGATAGAGCCTAAAGAGAAAGAGAAAAATAGTTGGACAGATAAAAGGTGGTAATAACAATCTGGGCGGGAGGGTGAAGAGATATTAATGGAGACGGTTAGTGGCTAACAGTAGTAATGACAGACTGCAATAACAAGCAACATCCCACCTCTGATTTGATGACAGAGGAAAGGTCACTGATGAAGCAGCTGAATATGATTGGGACTAGGGCACTAAACTCAGTTGACTAATCCCAAATAGCTACAGACATCTTGCTTTGTGCCAAATATAACTCCAATCAGCAGTGAGGTTCCCCCGATTCTCACATTGACTCCAGTTTTGCAAGGGATACTCAACCAAATTCTGCCTTTTGACATTAAGGCTGCTGTCACTCTCACTTGCCCTCTGGAATTCAAACCCTGGAGCAAACCATAAATTCACACACCAGCAGGATGGTTTCCAGTAACGTCCATAATTTGTTTTAAAAAAGAAAATGGTGAAACAAACCTGCATAGGGTGAGAGAATTGAATAGCTTTTATGGAAAGCAAAACTGGCCAAATGGTTTGTTGCATGCTGTAACACTTTATGACTATTAAAGGTAACAACCCTCAACCTCAAGAGAATCAACATCACATAACGATTACTTAAATGTTACAGGGCTACCATTGCAAACTGCTCAGTCCCAGCAATGAATTGCAGTCTGGGAACCTATTCTAACAAAATATGCAGCTCATCATGATCAATTATTTTCATAATTTATGTTCAAGAAAATGGCATTTTCTAAGTTCATTGTGATCTTTGACACAAAAACTACTTACCTGTACGTGCAGTCACAAAACCTGGGAAGAAAGGAAGAGAACAAGAAACCATTCTTCAAAAAAAAATTAAGAATTATTCATGGATTTGCCTATTCTTTTAATTAACTAGAATCCATATAGTCTGCATTCTATATTCCAAACATATTCTGGAAATCTCAGGGCTGTGCAGACATCAGGTGAACATACAAAGTAGCAGCAGAAATAGACCACTTAGTCCCTTTAGCTTGCTCTGCCATTCAATATGGTCAAGGTTGATGTGCTTGTGTTTTAAATTCTGTACTCACTTCTATTCCCAAGAACCACTGATTCCTTGGCCCAACAATAACCCATCTACATCTGCCTTAAAAATATTTAGACACCACATTGAGGCAGAGTGTTCCAAAGTTGCACAGCCCTCACATTTGTCCAAAAAGGTGGCTCTAATTTTAATTGTCTCCTAGTTCTAAACTCACCAACAGAAGTAAACATTTCCTCACTTAGTCAAGACTGTACAGGATTTAATGCACTTCAAATCACACCACTTCCAACTCTTCTAAACTCCAGGAGAAACTAGCTCAGACCATCGAACCTATTGTCAAGAAACAACACAATCATCCCAAATGTCAATACTAGAATCCGTCTCTGAACCACCTTCAATGCATTTATAGACTTCCCCAAGTAAGGAAACTAAAAATCTACACACACACAAAATGATAGATGTGGACTTACCAATATCCTGCATAAATGAAGGATAACATCCTTACTTGTATGAGAAATTGCTCTCATAATAAAGGATAACATCTCATTTTCCTTTTGGATTACATGCCGTACATGCATATTAACATTATGACTCTCCCTCAGATTTCTGCAATCCTTCTACATTTCTGAGGATTGTTTTCTGCAATAACTTTTGATGCAGCACATTATCAAATGCCTTCTGGAAATCCAAGTACAGTTAGTCTTCAGACTCCCCTCTAACTACAACATGTTACTCCTCAGTTTTTCTAAGTGTGCAGCAGCTATAATCTCTTTTATGATCAATTCAAAGACCTTCCCCATAATACCTATATCAAGCTAATTTTCCTACAGTTTCCTGTTTTCTATCTGCATTCCTTCTGGAATACATAGTTGCTACTTAACAATCTAATGGAACCTTTCCTGACTCAAGGGAATTTTGCAAAGTTAACACCAACACACTTACTAACTCATTAGAAACCTCTTTCTAAGAGCCTAAGATGAAGTCCATTTGGACCTAAAGACTTATCAGCCCACAGTTGCCTCATGAATCAGGCGAGCATTTCAGTTGTGCATTGTAAAGTTTCAATCTCAAAACAATATAAACGAGGATGATTTTATTCAGTTTGAGCAAAGCTACTCATCAGCCTGAAGATAGATTGCTGTAGCTTTAGATTAATGAACTGCAAAAATTCTGGCTAGAGTTGCCAACTCTAGCTATGTTTATTACTGGAATTATGCTGTCACGCTCAAGTGACAGGAGGATCAGCGTTAGACAGAAATACTGATTTAACTGCACCCCAAGAAACAAGTCAAAGCAGCAAGATAGGGCTTAACTAAAGAAGTAAAAACAAGGGCTGCAAATGCTGGCAACCAGAGTCTAGATTAGAGTGTTGCTGGAAAAGTACAGCAGTTCAGGCAGCATCCGAGCAGGAAAATTGACATTTCGGGCAAAAGCCCTTCATCAGGAATAGAGGCAGAGTGCCTGCAGGGTGGAGAGATAAATGAGAGGAGGGTGGAGGTGGGGAGAAAGTAGCATAGAGTACAATAGGTGAATGGGGGGTGGGGATGGAAATGATAGGTCAGAGAGGAGGGTGGAGTGGATAGGTGCAAAGGAAGATAGGCAGGTAGGACAAGTCATGGGGACAGTGCTGAGCTGGAAGTTTGGAACTGGGGTGAGGTGGGGGAAGGGGAAATGAGGAAACTGGTGAAGTCCACATTGATGCCCTGGGGTTGAAGTGTTCCGAGGTGGAAGATGAGGTGTCCTTCCTCCAGGCGTTGGGTCGTGAGGGAGCGGCAGTGAAGGAGGCCCAGGACCTCCATGTCCTCGGCTGAGTGGGAGGGGGGAGTTGAAATGTTGGGCCACAGGGCAGTGTGGTTGATTGGTGCGGATGTCCCAGAGATGTTCCCTAAAGCGCTCTGCTAGGAGGCGTCCAGTCTCCCTAATGTAGAGGGATTCCGCATTGGGAGCACGGATACAATAAATGATATTGGTGGATGTGCAGGTAGAACTTTGATGGATGGAGAAGTGAAAAATGAGAATCAGTTTTCAAATAAAATTGATCTACGGTGGTACAAAAATGTTTACTGTGTAAGAATAGCTCAAGTTTACACAGCAGACTACAGGAAGCAACATTTTGTGGGTTGTGATGTTCAACTGGTAAACTGATTGCAGAAACTGAGGCAAACTCCCAGCATATTTTCCAGTACAAACAGTGGGAAGGGCTGCCTAGGTTAAACAAAGAGGCTTAATCAAATATCTGAATCACAAGACAACAGAAAGCAAGAGCATGTGAGCCAATTTCAATATTAAATTCTTCTTGGAATTTGGAAAGACAGCTTCTACTGTGATACCAAACAAGGAATGAACATGATCATAGGAGTAGAACAAACTTGACATTAAATTTTACTTCACAAGCAACTGAAAGGTTCGGTTTTTAAAAAAGGATTCTGTTATCATTTTCAACAGGAATTACTGCTTATGCAAACATTTAATTCAAAACATCAAATCATGAAATTTCCTCAAAGCTTTTGCTCTGGTTTCAAGCCTGAAATTCCCTTAGATTGATGAGACTCTCACTCTGACAACATTATAGTCTCTGAAGAATCAATGGAACCCTTTGTTGATGTTATGTTTCATGATTTGATTGAGGAAAAAAAACCTTGCTTTTCATGACCTCAAGAAATTCCAAAGCATTTTATAGCTAACAAAATAGTTCTGAATACATTTTTACTATGTGTCAACTTGCACATGGTAATTTACTATGTACAGCAATATGGTAATGAACAATGCACTGGGAAAGTTCAGCAGGTCTGTTAGCATCTGTGGACAGAGAAATGAAGTTGACGATGAATCCAATATTGGCTGTTCATCAGAAAGTCAAGTCATGTTGGACTTGAAACTCTACTTCTATTTCTCTCTTTACATCTGCTGTGTTATCCTAACTCTTACTATTTCAAATTTCCAGCATCCACAACACTGCTTTTATTAACACACAAAATAAAAAAAAAAGGAGAAACTCAGCAGGTCTGGCAACATCTGTGGAAAAAAAACAGAGCTAACATTCCGTGTGATGATTAAGGATGGATTGTTTCCCCCCGGCTGGAAGTCTATGTTCAAAGGGCCCATAGGGGTCATTGCTGGGGTCCTCACCGTTTGTGGTAATTTAGACTTGAATGAAAGAGGATTGATCAGTAAGTTCACAGATGATACAAAAATTGGTGGGGTGATAAGCAGTGAGGGAGATAACCTTACATTACAGATTAGGTGATGAGTGATATTGGAATTAAATCCTGTTCGATAGGAAGAACAAACAAGGCAAGGGAGAGTATCAAGCATCAGAGGGACATGGAAGAAGTGGTAAAAGTGGTTAAGAAGGCATATGCATATTTGGCTTTATTAGCAGAGGCACAGAGTTTAAGATCAGAGAGGTTATGGTATCTGGTCGGCCTGGACGGGATGGACCAAAGGGTCTGTTTCCATGTTGTACATCTCTATGACTCTATGTGACTTTGAGTAAGGCAGGCAGAGGAATCCAGGAGGTAGTGCTGAGGAGCCTCGGCTCTTGAGCTTGTCGAAGAGCTTTGAAATTCTTGCTTTCTGTATGGATGAGAGTGGGGGCTGAAGGGAGGATGAGCAAACTAACCATTGCACTGTAGTACAGGGAGCCTTTTAAGGGGGAGGGGGACAAATTTGTAATTGGGAATAGTATAGACAGGGGAATAGACACGGTCCTCGGTGGCCAGAATCAACAGCTCAAAGCTGTGTTGCATGTATGATGCCCTGCTTCAGAGGCTTTAAGAGACTCTGGTCAGACCACATTTCGAGTACTGTGAACAATTTTGGACTCCATACCTCAGGATGGATGCACTGACCTGGAACAGGTCCAGATAAGGTTCATGAGAATGATCCCACGAATAAAAGGCTTAACATAAGAGGAACATTTGAGCACGCTGGGTCGATACTAGAAGGAAAAGGGGTGATCTAATTAAAACTTACAGAATACTGAATGGCCTATAGAGTGGATGTGGGGTAGATGGTTCTGTTAACAAGAGAGTCAAGGATCTGAGGTCACAGCTTTAGAATAAAGGGAAGACCCTTTACAACAGAGATGAGGAGAAACTTCTTCAACCATAGAGTAGCAAATCTATGGAATTCATTGCCATAGAAGACCGTAGAGACCAGGTCATTGAGTATATTTAAAGACAGAGATAGATAGGTTCTTGACTATCAAGGGGATCTAAGGTTGGTAAGAGAAACCCAAGAGAATGGGGCTGAGAAACTTATCAAGCATTATTTCTGCTCCTCTGTCTTATGGTCTGGGCTCACAGGAACCTGAAGCGGAAGAGGAAAGATCCAGTTGTAGTGATCCACAAGTATCAATGATTTAGACTGGGAGAGGAAAGAGATTCTGCTGTGGAAATATGAGCAGCTAGCAGCTAAATTAAAAAGCAGAACCAAAAAAAGATAATAAACTCCAGATTATAAACTTTGCCACAAGCAAACTGGCACAGGGTCAACAAAATTAAAGAGTTAAACGCATGGCTCAAAGATTGATTTGGGAGAAATGCACGCCAATTTTGAAAAAAATAAATTATTTGTTGGACAATGGCGTTGCTGGCTTGCCCGTACATGTTCATCCACTATGGCAAAAGCTTCCAAGCCCTCTGTTCCTTCCTCTCCCACTGAGCCAACCAATGCACCAACACACTCCTTCAATTGGCAGAATGGGTCCTCACCCTCAATAACTTTCCCATAAAATCCTCACACATTCTTCAGATTATAGGGGTAACCATGGGCACCCACATGGGCCCCAGCTATGCCAGTCTCTTTGTCAGATACGTGGAATAGTCCATCTTCCGCAGTTATACTGGCATCATTCCCCACCTTTTCCTCTGCAACATTGACAACTATATCAGCACCACCTTGTACTCCCCTGATGAGGTTGAGAAGTTCATCAACTTCATGAATATCTTCCACCCTAACCTCAAGTCCATCTGGACCATCTCAGACACCTTCCTGGATCTCTCAATCTCCATCTCCAATGACCAACTCAACACTGACATTTACTTCAAACCCACAACTCCCACAGCTACCTGCACTACACATCCTCCCATCCTCCCCCTCCTGTGAAAACGCTATCCCTTATTCCCAATTCCTCCGTCTCCGCCATTTCTCGTTCAAGTCGGAGCAATTTCACTCCAGGTCATCCCAGATGGCCTCCTATCTCAAGGACTGCAATTTCCCCTCCCACATAGTCAACAACGCCCTCCAGCACATCATCTCCTCTTCCCGCACCTCCGCCCTTGGACCCCATTCCTCCAACCGCAACAAGGATAGAATCCCCCTAGTCCTCACCTTCTACCCCATTAATCTCTGGATGCAATGCATTATCCTTCGCCATTTCCAGCACCTACAATCAGACCTCACCAGAGATATATTTCCGTCTTGACCCCCGCCAGCATTCCACAGTGACCACTCGCTCCACTACTCCCTGGTTAAGTCCACATCCCAACCAACTCACCTTCCACTCCCAGCACCTTTCCTTGCCACTGCAAGAGATGCAAAACCTGCACCTTCACCTCCATCTAAAGTCACAAAGGATCCTTCCACATTCGGCAGAGATTTTCCTTCACATCCAAACACCTCATCTACTGGGTCTGTTGCCCTTGATGTGGTCTCCTCTATATTAGGGAGACAGCATGCCAACTCGCAGAATGTTTCAGGGAACATCTCTGGGGCACACGCACCAAACAACCCCACCGACCTGTGGACGACTATTGACATCCCACTCCCAGTCAGCTAAAAGACATGCAAGTCCTGGGCCTGCTCCACTGGCAAATCCAAGTCCCCTGACTCCTGGAGGAAAAACACCTCATCTTCCACCTTGGGTCCCTCTAATCACATGGCATCAACATTGATTTTACCAGTTTCCTCATCTCCCCTCCCTCCCATCACAACTCATTCCAGATCCAACTTTCCAACTTGGTATCGCCCTCTTGAACTGTCCTATCTGTGCATCTTCCTCCCAATCTCTCCGCTCCATCCTCCCCTCCGACCTATCACCATCACCCCCCACTTGCTTCTACCTATCGCCTTCCCAGCTACCTTCCCCCAACCCACTCTCCTATCTCTCAGCAACCCCCCCCAACCGCCACACACATTCCTGATAAAGGGCTTACGCTTGAAATGTTGATTCTCCTACACCTCAGAAGCTGCCTGACCTGCTGTGTTTTTCCAGAACCACACTCTTGACTCAGAGCCCTATAAATTGAAGAAATAAAATGAAAATCGCTAGCAGGATGCAGGGTGGATGTGATCTATATGGACTTCAGTTAGGCGTTCAACAAGGCTCCCCATGGGGACTGATTAGCAAGGTTAGATCTCATGGAATACAGGGAGAACTAGCCATTTGGATACACAACTGGCTCAAAAGGTAGAAGACAGAGGGTGGTGGTGGAGGGCTGCTTTTCAGACTAGGGGCCTGTGGTCAGTGGAGTGCCACAAGGATCAGTGCTGGGTCCTTTACTTTTTGTCATTTACATAAATTATTTGGATGCAAGCAAAAGAGGTAGTTAGTAAGTTTGCAGATGACACCAAAATTGGAGGTCTAGTGGACAGCGAAGAAGGTTACCTCAGATTACAACAGGATCTTGACCAGATGGGCCAATGGGCTGAGAAGTGGCAGATGGAGTTTAATTCAGATAAATGAGAGATGCTGCATTTTGGGAAAGTAAATCTTAGCAGGACTTATCCACTTAATGGTAAGGTCCTAGGGAGTGTTGCTGAACAAAGAGACCTTGGAGTGCAGGTTCATAGCTCCTTGAAAGTGGAGTCGCAGGTAGATAGGATAGTGGAGGTGGCGTTTGGTATGCTTTCCTTTATTGGTCAGAGTATTGAGTACAGGAGTTGGGAAGTCATGTTACGGCTGTACAGGACATTGGTTAGGCCAATGTTGGAATATTGCATGCAATTCTGGTCTCCTTCCTATCAGAAAGATGTTGTGAAACTTGAAAGGGTTCAGAAAAGATTTACAAGGATGTTGCCAGGGTTGGAGGATTTGACCTGCAGGCAGAGAAGCTGAACAGGCTGGGGCTGTTTTTCCTGGAGTGTCGGAGGCTGGGGTTTACAAAATTATGAGGGGCATGGATAGGATAAATAGACCCTTTTCCCTAGGGTCAGGGAGTTCAGAACTAGAGGGAATAGGTTGAGGGCGAGAGGGGAAAGATATAAAAGAGACCGAAGGGTCAACTTCTTCACACAGAGGGTGGTACGTGTATGGAATGAGCTGCCAGAGGAAGTGGTGTAGGCTGGTACATCTCTATGATTCCATGACAGAATTGGAAGGCATAGAATCTGTGTGGGTATGGGTAGAATTGAAGAACCATAAAAGAAAAAAAAACCCTGATTAGAGTTGTAGTTATGATGTGGGGAAGAAAATAATTCAGAAGATAGAAAAAAGGCATGTAATAAAGGAACTATTACAAGCATTATGGGGTATTTCAATATGCAAGTGAACGAGGAAAATCAGATTGGTAGCAGATTTAGATTAGATTACTTACAGTGTGGAAACAGGCCTTTCGGCCCTCCAAAGAGTAACGCACCCAGACCCATTTCCTCTGACTAAAGCACCTAACACGATGGGCAACTTAGAATGGCCAATTCACTTGACCTGCACATCTTTGGACTATGGGAGGAAACTGGCACACCCAGAGGAAACCCACGCAGACACGGGGAGAATGTGCAAACTCCACACTGACAGTCATCCAAGGTTGGAATCGAATGTGGGTCCCTGACGCTGAGAGGCAGCAGTGCTAACCACTGAGCCAGGAGAAAGTGAGGTCTGCAGATGCTGGAGATCAAAGTTGAAACTTTATTGCTGGAACAGCACAGCAGGTCAGGTGTGCCCGAAACGTCGAATCTCCTGTTCCCTGGATGCTGCCTGACCTGCTGTGCTGTTCCAGCAATAAAGTTTCAACTAACCACTGAGCCACCATGCTGCCTCTTCAAGAGAAGGAATTCACGAAATGTCTCCGAATTGTGTTTTGAAACACCTAGGTGGTACAGCTCAGTAATGAAAGACAATTCTGGATTTGGTGATGTCGAATGAAACAGGTTTCATTAGGGAGCCGAAAGTGAAGTATACCCTCGGGGACAGCGACCATAATAATAATGGAATTCACCAGGCAGTTTGAGGGGGAGAAGTTGGAATCAAATGTAATATTATTATAATGGAGTTAAAGCAACTACAACAACCGGAGGGAAGACCTAGCCAGAGAGCTGATCGGAAGGGGAGCCTAGCAGGGAAGACATTGGAGTTGCTATGGCAGGGGTTTCTGGGAGTTTATTGGGAGGCACAGCAGAAATTCATCCCAATGATAAAGAAACGTACTAAGGGGAGAATGAGGCAACCATGGCTGACAAGAAAAGTCAGAGATGGCATAAAAGCAAAAAGAGCATACAATGTGGTGAAGATTAGTGGGAAGCTTCGTATAGGGGAACAAAGAAATGGCATATGAACTGAATGGGTGCTTTGCATCAGTTTTCACAGTAGAACAGCCCTGCAGCATGTGAGAACTTGAACAAGTCATGAGGAGGCATCACTAAGGATAAGGCACTAGGGAAGCTGAAACATCTGAAGGTGGATACAGAGGTACCTTAACGATCTGAATGAGATGGGTGGACAGTATTTCATTCAGATAATTGATTATTCGATTAATTGATTTAATGCCTCTCCTCTGGGGCTCGGAGTTTTCTCAAGTTTCCTTTTTCCTCTCTTCCTATTTTGCTCCCTCTTTGTCTCAGGGTTGGTTTTTGAGCAGATACACACTTGTGTGTAATGGACCTGCAGCATTGCTGAAGCCTCCCATGCACCCTCAAATCAGTTCAATGGGATTGGCACAGCGAGCACTTGCTAAGTCTGTTCCCCGTTCAGGAGACCCGGCAGCAGCAGTGTGCACAAGAACTGTACACTAACAGCAAGACTGCTGCTGCCTTTGGCAGGGTGAGTCTGAAAATAGCACACACACACGCACCTTTTTACTGCAATTTTTTGACAAGTTCCATCTTTGCCCTGTACAAGACAATGTTGGAGAGATTATCAGGAGAAGGCAGGTATAGGGTACACCCATGTATAGAACTCCAGGGAAAGTGTGGGGAGAGAGACAGGTCAGGCGGTCAGTTATTTGAAGACAGTGCCTGGGCTCCCATCAATGTCCAGGACTGTTCTCGGCAGCATTTCAGTAAGCCACATTCATTTTTAATCATTGTTATCAAAAGACGCGATCAGTGTTGGAAACAACTCTTTGATGTAATGTTTCTATCGGGACCTGGAGATCTTCTGCAGATAATCCAAAATTCGGAAAACTGATATTCAGATAATTGAGGTCCCTCTGTATTAATGTTGTACATAAATGATCTGGACGACGGAACTGAGAGCATTGTAACTAAGACTACAGATGACACAGACAGTTGGAGGAACAAGCAGCGTTGAGGTAGCAAGGAAGCTGCAGAAGGACTTGACAGGTTTGGAGAGTGGAAAAAGTAGCAGCAGATGGAATACAATGTGGGAAAGTATAAGGTTATGCAGCTTTGTAGTAAGAATAGAGGCATAGACTGGTTTCTAAATGGACAAAGGGTTCAGAAAGCAGAGGCACAAAGATCCTTAGGAGTCCTGGTTCAGGATTCTCTTCAGGTCAACCTGCAGGTTCAGTTGGCACTTAGGAAGACAAATGTAATCTTAGGATTCACCTCGAGGGCTGCAAGAGCAGAGATGTACTGCTGCGACCGAAAAAGGCTTTGGTCAGAATGCGTTTGGAATATTGAGATAGTTTTGGGCCCCCGTACCTAAATAACCAATGTGCTGGCATTAAAGGGAGCCCAGAGGAGGTTAACAAGAACAATTCTGGGGATAAAGGGCTTGTCATATGAAGGGCAGAGGATGAAGATTAGAAGGATGAAGAGGGATTGGGTTGAAACTTGCAGAATACTGAAAGGCCTGGACAAAGTGGACTCGGAGATTATGTTGCCACTGGTAGGAGAAACTAGGACCTGACGGAACAGCCTCAGAGTGAAGGTTTGACCTTTCAGAATCGCATTGAGGAGAAATTTCTTCAGCCAGAGGGTGGTGAATCTGTGGAACTCATGCCGTAGAGGGTGGTGGAGGCCAGGTCATCGAGTGCATTTAAGACACAGGTTCTTGATTGGTCAGGGAGATTGAGGGCTATAGGGAGAAGGCAGGAGAATGGGGTTGAGAAACATCCAGCCATGAATTCAGAGTCAACGTGATGGACTGAATGGCCTAAATGTGGTCCGATGACTTACGATGTCATTACAGTTATGAAGAGAGATTGGAGAGATTGGGGTTCGTTTCCTTAAGACAGAGGAGATTGAGATGTACGATATTACGAGGGGCACAGATAAGCTAGACAGGAAGGAATATTTCCCTTGCTGCAACGGGCCATGACTCGGTGCATAGATTTCATGTAATAAGCAGGAGTTTTTGAGGGTAAGTGGGGAAAATTTGTTTTCACCCCCAGCAGGTGGTGGGAACCTGGAATTCACAGCCTGTAAGGACGGAGTGAGTAAGTACTGCCGAACTGGAGATTAGTCAAGTGTGGTGCTGGAAAAGCACAGCAGGTCAGACAGCATCAGAGGAGTAGGAGAATCGACATTTTGGGCATAAGCCCTTCATCAAGAATTGCTACACTCTCAAGCCTGTAAGGACGGTCAAGGCAGAAACCCTCTTAACATTTTAATAAGCATTTAGATATGCATTGCGAAGAAGGCATTTAAAGCTATGAGTCAAGTGCTGGAAAATGGGATTAATATAGACAGGTGGTTACTTTTGACTGGCATGAGTGTGATGGACTCAAGGCCCGTTTTCTGTTCTGTATATATCTATGACTGAGTTCTGTGACCCTGTATCAGAAACAGTTTTATTAAATCTGTTTTTGGGATATTGATCATCAGATGAAGGTCTTAAGCCTGAAAAGTCGACTCTTCAGCTCCTCGGATGCTACCTGAGCTGCTGTGCTTTTCCAGTGCCACACAGTAATTTTGGGGGAAATTTATTTTTAAAGTTCGACTCGGGGTGACTTATGTCCACCCAAGGGGACAGCCGGGGGCTCGGTTTAAAGCCCAATACAAAGGACAGCTCCTCATACACTGTTACACTCCTTCAGGACTGCACTACTGGATTGTCAGCTGAGATTTTGTGTGTTCTAGTCATTGCAACATATTTTGAGCTGGCAATATTCAACACAACATTCTGAATCAGAGGGTGGAGTGCTGCCAACTTAGTTACAGATATATACAATGTTAAACAGTGTTTCTTGGATGAGGCCTTATTAGATTACAGCTAACATAATGCGGCCTTCCAACATTAAAAGGTTCCCCACCTCTGGTCCAGATGGAGACTGAACTTGTGACATTTTGCTCAGCTATTCAACAAAATCTCAGATCCAGTACGCTTATTAATGAATTGACAAACCAAAGATTCACATGGTGGTGTTAAAGGAATTAACTTTGTGCTGAAGGTCGTACTTCATTGATATTTTTAATCAACCTGCTGACATATTGCAACATGCCTCTGGAGCAGGTGGGGTTTGAACCCAGACCTTCTGGCTCAGAGGAAGGGACACTATCAATGCACCACTAAAGCCTCTAGTTACTTGAAATTAACCGCCTGTAAACATAAATTCATGAGCATTCTTGCTAGATAATGTCACAGATAATGTCATCTTGACTAAATCTTCAACATGATGAACGGAGATCCAATTTGAAACTAATCACTGCAACAGGTAAACCTCGTCAATACCACTGCTTTGCAGTTTACATTGAAAAATAACAAGAACAATATGTTAAATTCCCACACAATCGGAGAATCTCAAATAAAAGCAAATTACTGCGAATATTGGAATCTGAAAACAAAAAGAGAAAATGCCGGAAAATCTCAGCAGGTCTGGCAGCATCTGTAAGGAGAGAAAAGAGCTGACGTTTCGAATCTAACTGACCCATTGTCCAGTTTTGACAAAGGGTCAGTTAGACTCGAAACGTCAGCTCTTTTCTCTCCTTACAGATGCTGCCAGACCTGCTGAGATTTTCCAGCATTTTCTCTTTTTGTGTTCGGAGAATCTCAAAACTGAATTCCACCTTTCCTCTCAAAGAGGACATACATCTTTACTTATTGTGCTTTGCAAGACCTACTATGAAGTTGTACATTCAACTCCACTCAAAAAATGTTGAACTCCAAAATCTAGACTGACATTTCAGGGAGCACTGCAGAGAAAATAATAGATCCCACATCATTTCTCTGCAGAAGAGGAAGGGTGCTCCCTTAGTGCCCTTGCCAACATTTAACTCTCAACCATAATCATTTAAATAGATCGTCTGGCAATCAAATTGGCTGCCAGCTTTCCTTTTTGATGCTGGCAATGGCTTAAAACTACTTGATTGCTTCCAAAGTGCTTTTAAACATCCTGAGATTATAAAGGCACAACATAAAAAAATAATTTTATGCTTCAATTTGTTTGAAGGATATAATGCTAGATCAGAATGGATTCATTTCTCTGTTGTGAAGAAGGGTCACTGGACCTAAAATGTTCACAGGCCTGCTCAGATCTTCTAGCAATCTCTGTTTCAGGGTATCACAGAGTCTTGTTTTGTGTTTTTTTTTTATCTTTAGTTCAGTAGGAGTTCCATATTATTTACCTCAGCTATGCCTGTGAATCTGCACTCTTTTCAAGAAGAATAGCTCAGATAATCATTCTTGTCATGTCTCAGCTAGGACAAGCTTTATACGATTATGTAGCAAAAAGGACATGTTAGGAACAGAGAAGCAGAAATAGGCTATTCTGCCCTCTTAGCACATTACATCATTCAATTAGATTAAGGCTGATCTATGCCTCAGGAGGTTTTTAAATACCTTCCCAAAGGACAATCAGTTCTGCAAGTACAGACAGGCTCGATCAATCGGAGAGAAGCAAGCCATGCTTGGGAATCTTCATTTACATTCAACCAAAAGGTTTTTTAAAAAACAAAAAGGAATAGAATGCAAATTTTGAAATGTCAATATTCAATCAACACTTGAAACAGGAGGACAAAAATCTTGGCTAGCACTACTGAGGAAATGCTGCACTGTTTTTGGTGTTTTTCAGACAAACATCTCAGATAGATGTAAAAAATCCTACGGCATTATTTCAAGGAGTGAAACTCTTCCAGATATCCTGACCAACATTTAAGCAACCTCAAGGAACATTATTAAAATATATCATCTGGTCATTTATCAATCGCTGCCTGAGAGACCTTGCTGCACATAAACACAGAAGCTAATTTATGACAAGAGGAACGGCACCTGCAAAGGACTTCAGACTGCTGTGTACTTTTGGACAGCCCAACATCATGAAAGGCACCACAGTATACAAGGTAAAAACAATGACTGCAGATGGTGGAAACCAGATCCTGGATTATTGGTGCTGGAAGAGCACAGCAATTCAGGCAGCATCCGAGGAGCAGTAAAATCGACATTTCGGGCAAAAGCCCTTTATTCCTGATGAAGAGCTTTTGCCCGAAATGTCGATTTTACTGCTCCTCGGGTGCTGCCTGAACTGCTGTGCTCTTCCAGCCCCACTAATCCAGAACCACAGGAGACAAGTACACTTTTATAAAATCACCACATAAGAACAATAAAAATACTAACCCCCATCTCTGTGAAATTGCATAGTGCCAATTCAATACACAATGCACAAGTTTGTCACCATTTCTAACAGCAGT
The DNA here is from genome assembly GCF_004010195.1 of Chiloscyllium plagiosum. Lineage (NCBI taxonomy): Eukaryota > Metazoa > Chordata > Chondrichthyes > Orectolobiformes > Hemiscylliidae > Chiloscyllium > Chiloscyllium plagiosum. Next base: position 99,607,395 of record NC_057714.1, on the reverse strand, counting down.
TAGAACAGTTCCTAACAGTTTCACTGTTTGACTCAAGATAGGAAACACCTCACTGTAATACATAAATCCAATTTGAGAATGTATCTGGAAACCAAATTATATTCAACACTAGCTGCCAGTGTTTCCCAGGGCACAAAAAAAACAAGGTAGCTAAACAGACCTCAATGGCTGTATCAAGCAGGTTGGTTCATTTAGTCAGATTGCACATGATTCACATCTCATGCAAATCTTCTGCCACAATTAGTCATCTCAATCCATCTTCTCAACATTTGAAATTCCCTGTTTTTTTGACCAATCTTTTCCAGTACTCATTTTGTCCCAAATGCCAGTCCAACTGGCCTAATATCCCTCAAGATCCTCTGCTATCCTCCTAATGCAGATCTGATGCCTACCACTTGCCCTCCAATCATTCTTTTGACACTGAAGTCAGCAAAATCTCTCTAGAATTTCCGGTTTTCACTATTCCTACCTTTCATTTCAGTTGAATGGACAGCATAGATTAATATCCATTCCCACCCCCCTGCAAACAACATTTGCGCTAGTAACCATTCTTCCCTACCATGGTTTCAGGAGTTTAATTAAATAAGCAATTCATTTATAACTCATATTCCATCCAAATATACGTTTGAGGCATGGTTCAGCATAATTTTTTAAAGTACAAAAAAATTGCAAATTTCCCTGGCCAGAGTCAGCAATTCTAGGGGCAGAAGCATGGGTGAAAAGAGGGAGGGGGAGAAAGGGAGAGAGCAGAATAATACACACACACACATACATAAAATGTAGAGTCTATAAAATGGTGGAACATTCATTTTCTCAATAGGCATACTTCATTAGTTTCACAGATGAAACACAACATAAATTGACATTAACAGTGGATAATAAAGTGATGCAGTGACCTGTGTATTGAGATTCCAGGGCACTTGATCATAACCAGAGGACAAAACAAAAAGAACATAAGTCAATATGTCGTCAGTTCTCCAAAGCCTTGCAACAAAGGCTAATGCTCTGGGGACATGGGGTCATATACCACAGCAACTGGTATAAATTAAAAGCTAATTTAAACAATAAAGCGAGTCTCAGTTTCATGGTTACCATTACTTTCATAAAAAGCCCCATCTGGTTCACTAATGCCCTTTAGAAAAATCTTTACTAGGCCTGGCCTTTGTGTGTGACTCCAGACCCAAAGCAAAGCAATGTCATTGACTCTTCAGTTTTCTGGACCATTTCAGGCAGAAATCATCAATTCAAGAGTCAGTTGGAATGGACAACAAACACTGGTCTTGTGAAAAGACACACACATTCCATGCAAGAAGAAAGAAAAAAACAGAGCAGCTTGGAATTGCATTCTAAAATCAAAGAAATGCTCGCATTCCATAAAATTCAGACAGTATAGAAACAGGTCAGTGGATTGTCCAAATTTTACTAATATTTAATGTAAAGACAGAGGTCCTTATGAACAAAGAAACTCCACCCCAAGCAGAACTATCCCTCATCACCAAAGTAAGGAAATATACACCATCTTGCCCCAAAGCAAATATGATAAATAATGTGATATAGTTAATCTAAATAGTGCTCCCAGACATGGTACTGCAACTGAAGTGCTAGAAACAGCATAAATGGCAGGGTCTACCACTTATCGGTTTGCATGTGCTGCAAGAATGTAAAGCCCAGTATGGTAGAGGGTACAAGCATTATCCAGAAGAGTTCACAACAATGCAAAACACCAGTATTACCAGATTGTAATTTCTTTGTCATTTACTTTATTCAGAAAAAGGACCAGGAAAGCTGATAACAATATCAGTTTGTCCAAAGAGGTACAATGTCCCTTAAAAAAAATAGCTTCCCTCAGGATGAACTCATCATACCAGAATCGAAAATAATTCCACTGAGTAGTATTGTGCCCATGGGGTGCTGTTTTTGGCTCTGACCTGATACTACTCACAGACAGCTGCAACATATTCTCTGATCCAATCCATGTGACGACGGTTATGGATCACAAGTATATCCTCTTTCTGAAAATAATCTAGAGAGAGTTTATCCTATCTTCCAGGAAATTGTACAATTGTTTTTCCCATTAAATTATAATTGAATTTAATGTTTGTTTCATCCATCCACTACAATTAGTACATAAGACTTAGGTGTAGGTCAATAATATAGAAAGGACAATGTTTGAGTCACCATAAAACAGTTAATGTTCTAATTTGCCCAAGTGTAACTTAAGTCGAAAACGGTGGGGCTAGAAAAGCACAGGTGGTCAGGCAGCATCCTAGGAGCAGGAGAGTCGACATTTCAGGTAAAAGCTCTTCATCAGGAATGTGGAGGGGGAAGGGGGTTGAAAGATGGAGAAGGCCAAAAAGCCCTCCACTTCTTCCTCTCCCCCTGAACTAACAAGTCGGCTGACGCACTCTTTCAATTGGCAAACTGGCCCTCACCCTCAATGTCTCCTTCAAATCCTCCCACTTCCAAAGAAGAGCAGAGAGTTAGCCACGGGCATCTGCATGGGCCCCAGCTATGCCTGCCTCTTTGTACGGTACGTGGTATGTCCATCATCTACAGTTACACCAGCACCATCCCCCTCTATTCCCTTTGCTACATTGATGACTGAACAGTTCATCAGCTTCACCAACAGCTTCCATCGTGATCTCAAGTTCACACGGACCATCTCCGACACCTCCCTCCTTTTACATCTGGAAGAGATTTTCCAGTGTTGTGTGTTAGTGAGGATGAAATATTGTCCCCAGTCTTCACCAATTGTGGCCTGTGGGCCAGGAAACTGAGGATCCAATTACAGACAGTGGGGCTTAGTCCGAGATCATTAACTTTAGTAAATCAGTCTCGAGGGGATAACAATGTTGAAGGATGAAATGTAGTCAATGAGTAGGCTTCCTATGTAGCTGTTCTTGGTGTCAAGATGTTTTAGTGAGGAGTGAAGGGGAAGTGATATGGCATTTGACGTGGATCTGTTGGTCTGATAGGCAAATTGGAGTGGGTCAAGAGTAGTGGGGAGGCTGAAGTTGATTAATGCCATGACCAGCCTTTCAAAGCACTTCATGACCAAAGTTAGGGCCTCTGGGCAGTAATCACAGACATGCTGCATGAGCCTTCTTAGGCACAGGGATGATGTTAGCCCTCTTGAAACAGGCAGGGACAGTGGCCTGCTGCAGGGAGAGGGTGAAGATGCCCGAGAAGACAAAAATGCCCAAGACCTCTGCAGTTGATCTACACAATCTGAGTGCACAGCCTGGTACTCTGTCTGGTCCCATTGCTTTCCTTGGATTCACACGAAGGAAAACTGATCTGACCTCTGATGCAGTGACTGTTGGGCTCCATCAAAATTCTGCTCAAAGCAAGCATAGAAGGTGTTGAGGAGATGTGGGAGGAATATGTCATTGTCTGCTATTTTGCACTGTCTCTTTTTAGAACCTATGATTCAGTCCTTGCCATAGTCACTGGGTGTCTGCCTGGGTCTCTAGTTTGGATCGGTATTGGTCCTTGGCTGTCTTAATGGCTCTGTAAAGGTCATACTTGAATTCCTTATATTTGAGTGGGTCTCCTGGTCTGAAGGCCTCGCGTTTGGTTTTTAGCAGGTTCTGAATGTCCTGATTCATATTTCTGAGGCATATAGAGCCTAAACCAGACAGGGCTTAAAAACATTTACAGGTGCAAAAAAAAAGTGAAAGAGAGACAAAGTTTATAACAAATTACTCTTCAAATGTACACAAAATCTGAAGGAATGAGAATTCACACATGTAAACATTAGTTTTCAGTGCCAGAGACTTTTTGGCAATAATTATGGCTCAACAAGTAATTAAAATTTCACTTACACTTGAATGGATAAGCCCCAAGTTGGTCTTGCACATTCAATAAGCATCTACCAACTATTCAATTGACTGCAGAGTTTCTTACAAAGGTACCAAGTTTATGCCATAATGCTTCTGGAAGGGCAGGTACTTGCAAATAGCCACGTCTTGATTTTTGTCAAACCAAATGTGTGTTGATGCTGGAAGCTGCACACCAATGTACCCTTCAGCAACCGTGAATGCTATTACGTTCACCATTACTTCAACGCCAAAATGTTATCTATTATTTATAACTCATTATTCAAAGCTGATGCATAGACTGGAGACAGATGTATAACTGAGACACAAGTGCTTAATCTACTGTATTTGCAGAGCTGCCATGCGTCAGTCAGTCATTCTGTGGAGAAGCAAATAACATGAGCTTCAAAAATTCAGAATCGAAAAGTGCAGCACTGGAAGAACAGAGCAGGTCAGGCAGCATCCAAGAAGCTGGAGAATCGACTTTTTGGGCATAAGCCCATCATCAGGAATAACGTTGCTGCCTGACCGGTTGTGCTTTTCCAGTGCCACACTTTTCAAATCTGATCTCTACCATCTAGTCCTCACTTTCTCCTAGTTGCTTCAGAAATTCAGACATGCACAGCTCGTTATTCACTGACAGACATTAGCACACTGCTAACTGTAGACCTGCTTTAAAATTAATAGCGGCTTTCAAGTCCTAGCCTGTCCAGAGCTTCAAAAACCGAGGTCTCCTACATTCAAATAAATTAGTTTTCAAAATTGAGTTTTAATTGAGGAAAACTTTTGCTCTCGAAGTGGCCACAAAACCAAACAAGTGTACACTGGGGTTACCGCCAGCACTGCATAATCGAAAAGTCAAAGCAGAAGACAAGCAATCTCAGTCTGGGCTTCATCAGGGTAACCAAATGTTTTGTTTTAAAGTAATGTCACGAACTGTTCTCTCCCAAAATGACTCGTTTTCAGATTAATTCCAATAGAAAACCACAGATTACACTTCCTGGGTAGAACAGCAAATGTTAGAAATGAAAACACGTCATAAGGTAGCAATTTCTAACACAAATGGAATGCTTGTATCTACAGGGCAACCTGCCTAGTCCACAAACCAAATGTTTGTGCTGATCTACTAGCCAGACTATGCCGAAGTATTTTGTCCAGTGACGGTCAGGAAAAGCTTCACTATATAGGTTACTGTCAGTTTAAGTGAAAGCTTAAAATTCTATGAAGTAGCCAAAAAAAATTTAAATGACTTAAAACAAGACATACAAAATTTCTTCAATTGAAGAAATGTATCAAAATATTTCAATTTTTGGCACCCTCCAATTGCTAGTTAAGCTTAATTGACCAATGGTTCATCTGCAAAAGCTCAAAAAGGTCCAGATAAAGGAGAAGGGCCAACCAACATACCTGTTTTTGAACTGTATGCAAAAGATCCATGACTCAAAGAATCAACGATTGAAAACAGCATTGAAGCAGGCCGTTTGGGCAATCACATCTATGGCTGATTTGAAAGAGCTACACAATTGATCATACTTCCTTCCTCTTTTCCCAAAGCCCATAAAAAAATTCCCCTTCAAATAATTATCCAATTTTGGTTTGAAAATTGTTTTTTAGTCTGCTTGTCTCCTTTCAGTCTGCAGCTTTCAGATCATGACAACTGGCTACATATTCTGCCTCAAACTCATGTGCTCTGGTTACCTCAGCCTCGCTCACTGAAAACAGTTTCTCCTATTTACTCATTTCAGTGATATGTAGTTTGAATGTGTCTACCAAATCTCGCCTTAATCTTCTCTGCAGTGAAGAGTTTTTCCGATCTTGCCATGTCGCTTAAGTTCTTCATCTCTTAGCATTGTAACAGATAACTCCTTGGTAATACAGATCTTAAAATACTGCTAAAAGGAGACACGTATACAATACTTCAAAGCTGGCAGGATAATTGAAGGGTTTTTTTTAAAAAAAATGAGCACAACAGTTGTACCAATTGCTGCAAAGTCTCAAAGAAACGAAACCAGACAGATTACCTGCATTGACCTAGGCAACGGAAAAGACGACAGAAACAGACTTGTTGACCCTGCAAAGTCCTCCAAACTAACACCTGGGAGCTAGTGCCAAAATTGGGAGAGCTGTCTCACAAACTAGTCAAGCAACAGCCTGACGTTATATGTAAGGTATGATTCTGTGAGTATGACCATGTCCCAGACACCACTATCACCATCCTTGGATTTGTCCTGTCTCACCTGCTAATGGAATTCCCCCCACTAATGACATTGTGGGTCAACCCACAGCAGGTGGACTCCAGCAGTTTAAGAAAGCAGCTCACGACCACTTTCTCACGGGCAACTAGGGACAGGCAATAAATACTGGTCAGCCAGCAACGTCCACATCCCACAAATGAATAAACAAAAATCTGAATCCCCTTAGAAATCATGAACTGTTTTAAGTGTTACAAATTTCATGATGAGAAAGAAAACTGATTCAAGTGCGCAGTCATATGATAGATTTTAAAATGAAGTTTGAATGTAAACTATTTCAAAAAGATCTTCTACAGTGTAATATAATTTGTGCTTTCCTTTCACATGCAAAAGATTTTTGTGGTATTTTATTAAAAGTATGTTGCAGGCTCTTGTGAACATGTTCAGTGACTGACCATCGAATTGGTGTAAATTTGTATAACACCTTTATTTTAACCAAAATAAAGCTTACAGTCTATCAAGTCACATGTCACTTTGGGTTCTGAGTTATCCAGATTAGCATTGGCTGAGACCATTACATATCAAAGTAGACAGCATTTAATCACACTGCTGGATTTGTACCTTGTGGATGGTGGAGAAGGGAAATCAGGAGAACAAGTTAATCATTACATGACAATCCCTTGTGGCCACAGTGACTGGTCGAACTCAGTTTCTGGAAAACCAGAGTCTCCAGAATGTTGATAGTAGGGGCTCATAGCCATGGTAATGTCATCAATGTCAACACTAGATGATGATTAAATTCTCTTGTTGGGGATGGATATTGCCTGGCACTTTTGTAGCACGAGAACTACTTGCCACTTGCGAGTGAAGGCTAAATTTTGTCCAGGTCTTGCTGTTTATGGTCTTATGGACTGCTTCAGCTTCTGTCTTCCTTCATTTTTAGAAATGAAAACATCCATTTTGGACATCAAGTGTCCTCAATGTACTGATCAGTTATCCATTCCAAATTCACAAAGATGAATTAAAACTGGGTTTCCATTCAGGAAATTAGTAGTGAGGACAGCAACAAGAATGCACAGATAAACATTAAATAGAAGTATTTGCAGGTCCATGGAATCACTGTTCAAAACTGCTGAAATTGAAACTGCAACAACACCAAAATATCTTACACTGTCTACATTTTTATATAAAAACAATTATAATCTTGCCATACACAATTAATAATTTTACGGCAACATAAGTTAGTAAATTTCTTCAATTTTAAACATAAGTTGTATCTTTGCAAAAACAATCTTAGATCGCCATAAAGCTGCAACTCAATATTCCAAAACAGCAAACTAAGCCATACCCACATATAAAATAAATACTGCAGTGTTTTTCTTGAAAATCTCCAACACTAAGTGCTGGAGAAATTCAGCAGATCTACCAGTATCTATACAGTGTTATGAAGTTGAAGGTGTATACTGTACCTCAGGGAGGGAGAGAGGGAGAATGCATTTCTGAACTGGGAGCTTACAAGCACCTGTGTATATGACTAGCTGGCAGTCCCAGAAAATTGAAAATATGCAACATTTAGCTATGAAATAGATACCTGCATTTTGGTTGCTGTTTTGACAACAATTTGAATTTAGCTAATCAGTCTAAATCCTGCCCCAAGATACTAAAACCCAATCGAGTTTGAATTTATTGTTTTGCCAACATCAAACCAATGAGATGACTGAAGGTTGGGGAGGAAAAGAAAACTATAAAATGCAGGCATTTTGAAAATTGGGCATTCAGCAACTGCCACGGAGAAAGAACCGAATGGACAGCTAACATCTTATTCTCAAAGAAATTAGAAAACGCTCTCTATCAAAGGTGCCTTTTCATATGGAAAATACTCACAGTAAAAAGACAGATGACAATGTAGGGAATTCAGCAGCCGGAAGAGTGAAGTCAGAGAAGATGACAGCGGATGTGTGGTTTTGAAATTAAATGGGTTCAATTTTACTAAGTGTCTTATTAGAACAGCATATTGTTAGAGTTGGAGGCACATAGTAAACAGTTAAGAAACGGGGGGCTGAGGGATGTGAATAGTTGTTGTTTAATGTCCACTTCTGAAATAAAAAAAATGATGTTATTTTCTTTGAATAGTGGAATCTGGGAATTCTCTGTCACTCATATTTTCACAGATTGCGAAGCAAAGCAAGACAAGCTTCTCTGGGCTTTTGGTTTAATTAATAGAGGGGTTCACTACCGTGTTGTAACAAGAGACAGAAAGTTAATTTTTCAAGGCCATTAACCCTTTCTTGGAAATGACTGAACTCAAACATTAACTCTACCTTCCTCGCCACAGATGCTGCCAGAACTGCAGTGTTTCTCTAGCATTTTCTGGTCTTATTTTAAGTTAAGCTTTACACTCTAATATCATTGATGAGTGCAACTAAGCACGCTAAATCACATCACTAGTCATTCAAGATTGGTTAACTTCAACGGAATGAACCAATCAATAGCTTCACAATTTTGTTAAACAGTGCCGCTTTAATACAGTACAAAGATGGTTATTGAATATGCATTTTTATTATGAATGCCAGCAAAGATCACACATATGTACTGCCACTCCCCAACAGCACAGAAGCAAAGGAAGGATATGGTACTACCAGAAATGTGAATAACTTGGAGGAGTGAATGCTATCTGGCTCACTCCCCCTACTCTCAGCCCAGACACTTGGTCCCGCACCAACCTTTGACCGTTGTACCTGTGTCAATGATGATTATGTCGTCAGTGCATGTGCAGATTTTGTTGAGGCTGGCGCTGTTACTGACAAATGCATGTGAAGGGGTCATATTGCATTTTGTATAAACACAACATAATTCAAAAGCCTTTCAATGCAACCAGTCAACAACTAAGCTTATATTTGTATAAAACATTTAAAATATTAATAATAGTTTCCAAGACATCTTTGCAGGAGTGCTAACAAATTGGATTTGACACAGAGTCTCTGAAGGAGGTATTGCCCAATGTGCAAAAGCTTGTTCATGGGAGGACACATGAAAGAAGCATATTAAAAAGTTGGACAGGATATTTTATGGAGGGAAACCCAGAACTTGGGCCTCACTGATTGAAGGCACAGCAGTCAATCATGAAGCATTTAAAATTAGGAATGAATGACAATTCAGAACTAAATAAGCTCAGATATCGCAGAGGTTCGTCAAATTGATGGAGATTACATTGATAGGGAGGGGCAAGGTCACGGAGAGATTTTAAAATCTGGTTATGCTCAAGTTTATGGTCAGCTGAAGAGGGCAGATAAACCAGGAAAACACTAGAATTGCCAAATCCAAAATTAACTATAATACAATCTCAGCAGCTGAGAAAAAAAGTAAGAATGCATAATATTACTAAGGTTGAAATAGAGTCAGCACGGAAACAGACCCTTCTGTCCAACCCGTCCATGCCGACCAGATATCCCAACCCATCTAGTCCTACCTGCCATCACCCGGCCCATATCCCTCCAAACCCTTCTTTTTCATATACCCATCCAAATGCCTCTTAAATGTTGCAATTGTACCAGCCTTCACCACTTTCTCTGGCAGCTCATTCCATACATGTACCACCCTCTGCACAAAAAAAGGTGCCCCTTAGGTCCCTTTTATATCTTTCCCCTCTCGCCCTAAACCTACACCCTCTAGTTCTGCATTGACCCACACCAGGGAAAAGACTTGGTCTATTTATCGTATCCATGCGCCTCATGATTTTATATATCTCAAAAAGGTCACCCCTCAGCTTCCAACCCTCCAGGGAAAACAGCCCCAGACAATTCAACCTCTCCCATTAGCTCAAATCCTCCAACCCTGACAACATCCTTGTAAATCTTTTATGAACCCTTTCATGTTTCACAACGTCCTTCCGATATGAAGGAGACCAGAATTGCACACAGTATTCCAGCAGTGGACTAACCAATGATCTCCCAATTCCAGTACTCAATACTCTGACCAATAAAGGAAAGCATACCAAACACATTCTTCATTATCCTATCTATCTGCAATTCTACTTTCAAGGAACTATGAACCTGACTCCAAGGTCTCTCTCTGTTCAGCAACACTCCCTCAGACCTCACCATTACTATGGTGCTGGAAAAGCACAGCAGGTCAGGCAGAATCCAAGGAGCAGAGAAAAAAAAATAAATCTACATTTCAGGCAGAAGCCCTTCATCAGGAAGAGCTTTTGCCCAAAATGTTGATTTTCCTGCTCATCATATGCTGCCTGACCAGCTGTGCTTTTCCAGCACCACAGTCGCGAATCTAATCTCCAGCATCTGCAGTCCTCACTTTCGTCTTATCATTAAGTGTATAAGTCCTGCTAAGATTTGCTTTCCCAACATGCACAACCTCGCATTTATCGGAATTAAACTCCATCTGCCACTTCTCAGCCCATTGGTCCATCTCATCAAGATCCCGTGTAATCTAAGGTAACCTTCCTCGCTGTCCACTCCACCTCCAATTTTGGTGTCATCTGCAAACCTACTAACTATACCTCTTATGCTCACATCCAGATCATTAAATAAATAACAAAAAGTATTGACTCCACTGGTCACAGGCCTCCAGTCTGAAAAACAACCCTGCACCACCACCACCCTCTGTCTTCTACCTTCAAGCCAATTCTTTATCGAAATGGCTAGTTCTCCTATATTTCACGAGATCTAACCTTACTAACCAGTCTCCCATGGGGAACCTGGTCGAACACCTTACTGAAGTCCATTTAGATCACATCCTCCGCTCTGCACTCCACCTTCTTTGTTACTTTTTCAAAAAACTCAATCAAGTTTGTGAGACAGGATTTCCCATGCACAAAGTCATGTTGACTATTCCTGATCAGTCCTTGCCTTTCCAAATGCATTTACATCCTGCCCCTCAGGATTCCCTCCAACAACTTGCCCACCACCTACATCAGGCTCACTGGTCAATAGTTCCCTGGCTTGTCCTTACCACCCTTCTTAAACAGTGGCACATTCGCCAACCTCCAGTCTTCCGGCACTTCACTTGTGACCATCAATGATACAAATATCTCAGCAAGAGGCCCAGCAATCACTTCTCTAGCTTTCCAGAGTTCTAGGGTACACCCTGACCAGGTCCTGAGGATTTATCCATCTTTATATGTTTCAAGACACCCAGCATTTCCTCCTCTGTAATATGGATATTTTTCAAGATGTCACCATCTATTTCCCTACATTCTATATCTTCCACATCCTTTTCCACAGTAAACACAGTTGCAATATACTCGTTTAGTATCTTCCCCCATCTCCTGTGGCTCCACTTGATGATCTTTGAGGGGTCCTATTCTCTCCCCAGTTACCCTTTTGTCCTTAATGGGTTTGTAAAAACCCTTTGGATTCTCCTTAACCCTACTTGCCAAAGCTATCTCATGCCCCCTTTTTGCCCTTCTGATTTCTCTGTTAAGTACACTCCTACTGCCTTTATACTCTATGGAGTCACTTGATCTATCCTGTCTATACCCGACATATGCTTCCTTCTTTTTCTTAACCAAAATCTCAATTTCTTTAGTTACCAGCCTTTCCTTTCACCCTGACAGGAATAGACTTTCTCTGGACTCTCATTATCTCATTTCTGAAGACGTCCCATTTTCCAGCTGTTCCTTTACCAGCAAAGATGTTCGCCCAATCAGCTTTTGAAAGTTCTTGCCGAATACGTCAAAATTGGCCTTTCTCCAATTTAGAACTTCAACTTTTAGATCTGGTCTATCCTTTTCCATCACTAATTAAAACTAATAAAATTATGGTCGCTGACCCAAAAGAATTTCCCTCACTGACACCTCAGTCACCTTCCCTGCCTTACTTCCCAAGAGTAGGTCAAGTTTTGCACCTTCTCTAGTAGGTATATCCACATACTGAATCAGACAACTTTCTTGTACACACTTAACACCACGGCAGTCCCAGTCTATGTTTGGAAAGTTAAAATCCCCTACCACAACCACCCTATTATTCTTACAGATAACAGAGATCTCTTTACAAACTTGCTTCTCAATTTCCGTCAGACTATTAAGGGGTGTATAATAAGGTGATCATTCCATTGTTATTTCTCACTTCCACCCAAATAACTTCCCTGGGTGTATTTCCAGGAATATCCTCCTTCCGTACAGCTGTAATGCTGTCCCTTATCAAAAACACCACTTCCCCTCCTCTCTTACCTCCCTTTCTGTCCTTCCTGCAGCATTGGTATCCTGCAGCTGCCTGTCCTGTCCATCCCTGAGCCAAATTTCTGTAATTGCTATGATATCCCAGTCCCATGTTCCTAACCATGCCCTGAGTTCATTTGCCTTCCCGGTTAGGCCTCTTGCAATTAAATAAATGCAGTTAAATTTATCACCCTTTCTATTCTGTTTTAAGGAATTCAATCAAATGTTGACGTGGCTCACTTTTTTTTAAAAACAAAAAATAATTTTACTAATTTAAAAAAAGTTATTGCTACTGAATTCCAAACTTGAAGCAGGAAACACTACTCACATCTGCTCCAAGTGAGCCTAGGTGGTGAATAGCAAAGGGCTTTTCCCTCAGGTGGATGAGTTCAAAACTAGGGGGCATACATGTAAGGAGAGAGGACAAAAGTTTAAAAAGGGACCTGAAGGGCAATATTTTCACACAGGGGTAGTGCACGTATGGAATGAACTGCTAGAGGAAGTGGTAGATGCAGATCAGTTCCAACATTTAAAAGACATTTGGACAGGTACACGAATAGGAAAGGTTTAGAGGGACATGGACCAAATGCAGGTGAATAGGACTAGTTTAGTTTGGTCGACTTGATCAGCATGGAAAAGTGGGACGAAACAATCTGTTTCCATTTTGTAAGACAATGACTCCAACTAAATCATCCAATGCAGTGGCATTTCGGTGCATGGGTTAATTTGGATCTATTGATCACCAAACTTTGCAGACGTAAAACTTAAATTTCTGTGTTTAGAAAAAAATTAGAGAAAACAGCACTCTGAACTAAAAAGATATCACTGTGTTGTGTTTATTATCGATGCTAATTACTAAAAACAAAACCGGATTTGTCCCAATCCTTAGCCTTTCCTACATAGCCCTACAAAACTTCCAGTTAAAGTTCTGATCTAATTCATTCTTGAAAATCTTTTACGAAATCTGCTTCCACTAACCTCAAAAGGCATGGCATCTCCTCACTTACAACCAGATCCTTCATAATGCTGAAACCATTCTACCAACTTGTAGTTTCTCGGTCCTTGGAGAACAACCCAGCTTCCCCAGTCTTTAAGGTAACTATGCCAATATGACTGGTATTATTTTAGTAATCCCCTACCATACTCTCTCAAGGTTGCTTCCTACAGTGGGTGTTCAAAGTTAGCCACAATACTTGCATAGGTTTTACATCAATTTCTTGTTGTAGCATTCTGTACCTCTGGTTATAAATATAAAAGACTATTTCACTTGACAATATTTGCTCAACTCATCTGCCATCTTCAATTGTTTGCCCAAGTGAAGCCCCAATTCATTCTGCCCATACAATCCTTTTCAACATATTCCATTATTTTTGTCTATTCTCATTCTTCTTAACCAAATGAATCACTCCACTGTCTTCAGTAATACATTTCATCTGCACTGTCTTCCCATTTCAGAATTCGATATTCTCCTAAAATTACTTTTTTCATTCATTCATGAGATGTGGGTTTCAATGGCAGAGATAAAATTTAATGCCCAGCCCAAGTTGCCCTTTAGGAAGTGATTTAAGCTACGTTCTTAAACCACTGCTGGCAGATCCAGAATGCCGTTAGGGAGAGTTCTCAGATTTTGATGAAGCAACACCAAAAGAACACTGATATGGATCCCAGTCAAGATGATGAGAGGCTTACAGGGGAACTTGCAGGCGGTGGTGTTCCATAATTTGCTGCTCGCCCTTCAGGATTACAAAGTTTGCAACTTTGAAAGATGTTACACATTGCTGCTACCACACATTGATGGTGGAAGGACTGAATATTTGTAGATGCGGTGTCAATCAAGTAGCTTCTTTCTCTTGAATCGTAACAAGTTTCTTCATTATTCGATCTGCACCAATCCGGGCAAGTGGGGAGCATTTCAGCAGATTCCTGACTTGTGCCTTCTTGATGACGGACTAGCTTTGGGGAGCCAGGAGGGCTCACTGCAGGGTTTCTAGCCTAACTGGCTCTTGGAGTGACAGTATTTACACGACAAGGTCAGTTCAGGTTCTGTCAACAGTTACCAGCAGGACGTTGCCAGAGGGGATTCAGCAATGGTAATGTTATTGAATGTCAAGGGACAATAGTTAGATTCTCTTATTAGAGTAGATTATTGCTTGGTACTTGCCACACGGTAGCCAAAGCCTGGATATTATCCGGGTCTGGGTGCATGTGCACAAGAATTGCTCCAGTATCTACAGAGTCATTAACTGTGCTAAAAACTGAAATCAGCATCCCCACTTCTGAACTCATGGCAGAGAAAGGGTCACTTATGTAGGTCAAGGATATGCTGAGGAATTAATGCACTGATGGCCTGATTTTGAGATGACTGATTACTAAGAAACTATTTGCCTTGGATTTCAGTGAGTGCAACCAGTGGAGATTTTTGTCCCTGCTTCCCACTGCCTAGTTTCACTAGGGCACCTTAAAGACTCATGCTGTCACATGTGACCTTCATGCAAAGGTAGTCACTCTTTGTTTAATTGTGATCACATCTTTCTAAATTCAAGTTTGGATCACCTGCAAACATAGGGTAAAAACAATTACTGCAGATGCTGGAAACCAGAGTCTAGATTAGAGTGATGCTGGAAAAGCACAGCAGTTCAGGCAGCATCCGAGGACCAGTAAAATCGACGATTCGGGCAAAAGCCCTTCATCAGGAATACAGGCAAAGAGCCTGAAAGGTGGAGAGATAAGTGAGAGGAGGGTGGGGGTGGGGAGAAAGTAGCATAGAGTACAATAGGTGAGTGGGGGAAGGAGATGAAGGTCAGGGGTGTGGGGGAGGGGTGAATGGATAGGTGGAAAAGAAGATAGGCAGGTAGGACAAGTCATGGAGACAGTGCTGAGCTGGAAGTTTGGAACTGGGGTGAGGTGGGGGAAGGGGAAATGAGGAAACTGGTGAAGTCCACATTGATGCCCACGGGCTGAAATGTTCCGAGGCAGAAGATGAGGCGTTCTTCCTCCAGGCATCGGGTGGTGAGGGAACGGCAGTGAAGGAGACCCAGGACCTCCATGTCCTCAGCAGAGTGGGAGAGGGGGAGTTGAAATGTTGGGCCACAGGACGGTGTGGTAGATTGGTGCAGGCGTCCCAGAGATGTTCCCTAAAGCGCTCTGCTAGGAGGCACCCAGTCTCCCCAATGTAGAGGAGACCGCATCGGGAGCAACGGATATAATAAATGATACTCGTGGATGTGCAGGTAAAACTTTGGATGTGGAAGGCTCCATTAGGGCCTTGGATGGAGGTGAGGGAGGTGGCAGGGGAAGGTGCCAGGATGGGAGGATGGGCTGTCGGGGGCGTGGACCTGACCAGGTAGTCACGGAGGGAACGGTCTTTAAACAAAGAGTGACTACCTTTGCACGAAGGTCACATTTGACAGCATGTGTCTTTTGCGGAAGGTGGAAAGGGGTGGGGAGGAAAATATATCCCTGGTGGTGGGGTCTGTTTGGAGGTGGCGGAAATGTCGGCGGATGATTTGGTTTATGCGAAGGTTGGTAGGGTGGAAGGTGAGTACCGGGGGGTTCTGTCCTTGTTACGGTTGGAGGGGTGGGGTCTGAGGACGGAGGTGCGCAGGAGGGCATCTTTAACCACGTGGGAAGGGAAATTGTGGTCTCTAAAGAAGGAGGCCAAATGGTGTGTTCTGTGGTGTAACTGGTCCTCCTGGGAGCAGATACGGCGGAGGCGGAGGAATTGGGAATACTGGATGGAATTTTTGCAGGAGGTATGGTGGGAAGAAGTGTAATCCAGGTAGCTGTGGGAGTCGGTGGGTTTGTAAAAAATGTCAGTGTCAAGTCGGTCGTCATTAATGGAGATGGAGAGGTCCAGGAAGGGGAGGGAGGTGTCAGAGATGGTCCAGGTAAATTTAAGGTCAGGGTGGAATGTGTTGGTGAAGTTGATGAATTGCTCAACCTCCTCGCGGGAGCACGAGGTGGCACCAATGCAGTCATCAATGTAGTGGAGGAAGAGGTAGGGAGTGCTGCCGGTGTAATTACGGAAGATCGACTGTTCTACATAGCCAACAAAGAGACAGGCATAGCTGGGGCCCACAGGTGCCCATGGCTACCCCTTTGGTCTGGAGGAAGTGGGAGGATTCGAAGGAGAAATTGTTAAGGATGAGGACCAAACGAATGAGAGTGTCGGTGGAAGGGTACTGTTGGGGACGTCAGGAGAGGAAGAAACGGAGGGTTTGGAGCCCTGGTCATGGCGGAAACTGTGATTTGTATGTGCGAGTCCAGGTTGTTAATATATGCTAAAACAGCAGTGAGCCTAATACCATTTGCTGGGCGAAAGCGAAGACTGCAGATGCTGGAGACTAGGGTTGAGAGTGTGGTGCTGGAAAAGCACAGCAGGTTAGGCAGCATCTGAGGAGCAGGAGAATCGACATTTCTTTGCTGCAAATCAACTCAGACATTTCCCTCAATCTGTACAACAGCTGTATCACTGCTTTCTGTCCAGGCTTTGTATTTATACTGCCACAACCCCTATTGGGTCCTGTAATTCCATTATGTTGACAACATTACTGCTTTACTTTACACAATGGTATTCTGTAGCACGACCATAGCCAAAACTCAAAACAAGACATGCAAAACAGGTATACCAGCAAGTTTGCATGAATCCCAGGAAACAAGTGTAAGTCCTGCATTGTTATTTAAATTATACACTGCTTTTCATCATTTATATAAATGATTTGAATATGAACATGTGGTATAGTTGGTAAATTTGCCGAGGACATCAAAATTGGAGGTGTAGCGGACAGCAAAGGTTCTCTCAGAGTACAACAGAATCTTGATCAGATAGGCCAATAGGCTGAAGAGTGGCAGATTGAGTTTAATTTAGATAAATGAGAGTGCTTTATTTCGTAAAAATCAAATCAGAGCAGGATTTATACACTTAATGGTTAAGCTCCTACTGAGTGTTTCTGAACAAATAGACCTTACAGTGTAAGTTTATAGTTCCTTTAAAGTGAAGGTGCAAGTAGATAGGCTAGTGAAGAATACATTTGGTATGCTTTCCTTTGTTGGACAGTGCACTGAGTTTAGAAGTTGGGATGTCATTATGTGGCTGTCCAGGACATTGGTTAGGCCACTTTTGGAATATGTGAAATTCTGATCTCCCTCCTACCGGAGGGAAGTTGCGAAACTTGAAAGGGTTCAGAAAAGATTTCCTGGAGAAGGGCTTATGCCCAAAATGTCGATTCTCATGTTCCTTTCATGCTGTCTGCCCTGCTGCGCTTTTCCAGCAACACATTTTTAAGCTCTGATCTCCAGCATCTGCAGTCTTCACTTTCTCCTTCAGAAAAGATTTACAAGGATGTTGCCAGGGTGGAGGATGTGGAGGGAAAGTTGAATAGGATAGGGTTGTTTTCCCTGGCGCATCAGAGGTTGAGGTTTATAAAATCATGACGGGCATGGACAGGGTAAATAGACAAGGTTCTTTTCCCTGGGACGGGGGACTCCAGAACTAGAGGGCACAGGTTCAGAATGAGAGGAGAAAAATATAAAACGGACCTGAGGGGCAACTTTTTCACACAGAGGGTGATGCGTGTATGGAATGAGCTGCCAGAGGAAGTGGATGAGGCTGGTACAATTACAACATTTAAAAGGCATCTGGATAAGTATATGAATAGGAAGGGTTGAGGAATATGGGCCAAGTGCTGACAAATAGGACTAGATTAGTTTAGGATATTTGGCTGGCATGGGAAAGTTGGACCAAAGGGTCTGTTTCCCGACTATATGGCTGTGACTCAATGACTATACTGGGTCTTTACAAACATTACAAACACAAATCATAGCTATGCAATTGCATCATGGGACAACACTTCACAGCATCAACTTTTGTTGCACAACTAAAAAAATTTTCTGCAACCAAACTGGCTCAAAGAAGCTGAAATTCAGTAAAATGTAAAGTTCCATTTACTACTGAAGCTCTCAGTTTCCAGATGTTCATCATTTAGGACAAGAATGTGAAACGTCAAAGGGGAAAAATGACAGTCCAATAAAACCTTTTCACACGTTTTCAACGTTATTTAATAGCTAGTAGCTAGAAAGCACCCTGCTATATAAGTAAAATATTCAACTTTTGCGATACCAAGTACCCACCCCCTGGAAGCAACTGTGACTCGCAGGGTAAAAGATTAAAATGTGCCGGATATTTGTTAGGACTCTTGTGCTACGGTGGTAGTGTTCCTATCTCTGAATCAAGAGGACCGGGTGCAAATCACTCTTGTACCAGAGATGCGTAATAACATCTCTGGACAAGTTTGATTGCAACATAATTATAAAGCATGAGCATGGAGAGAGAGTGTTGCATATTGTCAATTTTACAATGAAAATGAAATCCGGGTATCTAGACACGGGATTAAAGGAGGAAGCAGCTGGATTGAACCAGGAACAGACAGTAAAACACTGAACAGGTGTCAGACACAATGCCAACCCTGTGCCACAGGCGTTCCTCTTGACTTGGCCCCCGGCCAGTCCACGTTACTATCGGGAGAATTAATACAGCAACACGGCTGAGAAAAAAAAAACTCACTAACTTACAGGATTCAAACCAACTCGCTATGAAAACCTGAATCGCGAACTCCAAAAAAAAAAGTGTAATGGTATTTTAAACCTTATAATGAATTGCAAACGGACTATATTTCAATTGCTAAATAAAGATCAATGGAGTGTGTGTTGTGAGAACACTGTTTGGAGGGCTCAAGAATTTGGATGAAATGTCGAGCATCAGGAAAGAGAAAGATTGGTAGCAAATCGGGGCCGGTGCAGAGAGAGGGAGGAGGCTCCGTGTATACCCACCCAGGCCGGGAGGTCGGTGCTCTGGATGTTCTCCTGCAGGGGTTTGCCTTCGTGCTCCAGGAAAGCCAGCGCCTGGAACAGCCGCGAGCGCTTGTTGCCCCGGTTCCTCCGCCACCAGAAGAAGACGAGCAGCCCGATGAGGACCCAGCTGAAGCTCAGACCCAGGTAGCCGAGCACGTACACCGGGAAGACGATGACAAAAGTCTTGGAGAACTGCAGCAGGACCCCGACGACGTCCACGCTGATCATCGGCGGCGGTGGTGGTGGTGGTGGTTCCTCGATCAGGCTGGCTCTCCGCCCGCCGTCGCCCGCGGCCGTTTGATCTTCCATCTCCTCTCGGGCCTAGTCACCAGGCTTCTCCCTCCCTCCGGACTGAACTCAGGAGGTGATCACACCACCTCGACTATTTCTAAGCTTTCGTTGCAACCTCTTACCGCGCTCCTCCTTTCAATCAGTGCCAGCTCTGTCCCCGCCCCGATCCCAATCCCTCGCTTCTCCCATCCCCATTCTCCTCCTCGACGTCAGTCTCCGCCCAGAATCCGCGATCCCGACGTTACGTCCCCACCCCCTCGAGACGCACGCCCCGTCTGCGTAGTTACGTCATCCATTTACGTCACTACACGGCCACCGCCTTATGTCCCACACACCGACTTTCAAAATCCGAGGCGGGGTTAAGGCCAGGGACTGTCCAATCAGAGTTGGAGGATCTTTTTTCTTGACTGAGTTACATAATCAGGTTGGCGCCCTTCAAAGCCCCTTCCTCTGTAAGAGTCCTAAACAATAACTTTTAAATGAATGCCTTAAGCAGTTCATGTTCAAATACAACAAGATCTGGACAATATCCAGGCTTGGGCTGACAAGAGGCGAGTAACATTTACACTACACAAATGCCAGGCAATGACCATCACCAATAAGACACAGTTTAACTACCACCCTTTGACATTCAATGATGGTATCATCAATGAATCCCCCACTAACAACAGCTTGGGAGTTATCATTGACCAGAGACTCAACTAAACTTGCCACAAAAAGACAATGTCCACAAGAGCAGGTCAGGGGCTAGGAATACTGTGGAGTAACTCAACTCAATGCCTGACTCCCCAAAGCCTGTCCATCATCTATCAGGCATGAGTTAGAAATGTGATGAAATTCTCCCCATTTGCCTAGGTGGGTGCAGTTGCTACAACACTCAATAAGCTTGTACCATCCAGGACAAAGCAGCCCCCTTGATTGGCACTATACCCACAAAGGGAGAAAGTGAAGACTGCAGATGCTGGAGATCAGAGTCAAGAGTGTGGTGCTGGAAAGGCACAGAGGTCAGGCAGCATCTGAGGAGAAGAATTGACATCTCAGGAATAGGTCTTCATTAGGAATCAGGCTTATTGGCCAGAGGGAGGTCAGGGTGAGGTTCTGAGAGATAAATGGGAGAGGGGTGGAGCTGGAGGAAGGTAGCTGAGAATGCAATAGATAAATGAAGGTGGGGGAGAAGGTAATATCGGAGAGGAGGGTGGTGTGGAAAGATGGGAAAGACATTGGACAGGTCAAGAGGGCAGTGCCGAGTTGGAGGCTTGGGATAAGGTGGAGGAAGGGGAAATGAGGAAACTGTTGAAATCCATATTAATCCCATGTGGTTGCAGAGTCCCAAAGCAGAAGATGAGGCATTCTCCCTCCAGGTGTCAGGTGATTAGGGTTTGGCAATGGAGGAGGCCCAGGACCTGCATGTCCTTGGTGGAGTGGGAGGGCGAGTTGAAGTGTTCAGCCACAGTGTGCTGTCCCAGAGATGTTCTCTGAAATGATCCGCAAGTTGGCGTTCTGTCTCCCCGATGTAGAGGAAACCACATTGGGTGCAACGGATACAGTAGATGACATTTGTGGAAGTACAGGTAAATTTCTGTCAGATGTGGAAGGATCATTTGGGGCCTAGGATGGAAGTGCCGGGAGTGAGATGTGGACCGGTGGGGGGGGACGTGGATCTGACAAGGGTGTCACAAAGGCAATGGTTTCTCCAAAACGCTAATAGGGGTGGGGAGGGAAATATATCCCTAGTGATGTAGGTAGTGGAAGTGGCGGAGGATGGTACAATGTATACGGAAGTGGTGGGGTGGAAAGTGAGGACCAAAGGGGATCTGTCCTTGTTACTTTGGGAATGGTGGAGTTCAAGGGCAGAAATGCAGGAAATGGAAGAGATTCACTGGAGCGAATCGTCGACCATGTGGGAGGGGAAATTGCAGACTTTGAAGAAGGAGGCCATCTGGGATTTTCTATGGTGGAACTGTTAATCCTGGGAACAGATGCGGTGGAGGTGGAGGAATTGGGAATAAGGGATGCCATTTTTACATGAGGCAGAGTGGGAGGAGTGTAGTCCAGGTACCTGTGGGATTCAGTGGGTTTGTCGTAGATGTCTGTGGTTCATCGGTCACTGGAGCCGGAGATAGAGAGGTCCAAGAAGGGGAGGAAGATGTGGTCCAGATAAATTTGAGTTCAGGATGAAAGGTGTTAGTGAAGTTGATAATCTATTCAACCAACTCGTGGGAGCACGAGGTGGTGCCGATACAGTCATCGATGTCACAGAGGAAAAGGTGGGGAATGATGCTGGTGTAGCTGCGGAAGATGACATGTTCCATGTACCTGACAAAGAGACATGCGTAGCTGAGGCCTATGCAGGTGCCTGTGGCTACCCCTTTGATTTGGAGGATGTGGGAGGATTGGAAGGAGAAGTTGTTAAGGGTGAGGACCAGTTCGGCCAAGCAAATGAGGGTGTCAGTGGAAGGGTACTGGTTGGGATGGTGTGAGAGGAAGAAACAGAGGGCTTGGAGGCCTTTGATTTGGCGGTTAGATGTGTACAGGGACTGGATATTTGCAAATATTTGTAAATATACCTGTTGGACTGGAACCTGGTGTCGTGTGATTTTCATCTTTGAAAATATGTCTCCATTCCTTCACTGTCACTGGGTCAAAATCCTGGAATACCTTTCCTAATGACATTGTGGGTCAACCTTGTGAACAGCTTACCACCACCTTCTCAAAGACAACTGGGGATGGACAAAAAGTGTATTAGGCAGCAGCATCATGTTGAGGGTGGTGTATATGGATCTTTTATGTACAGACATTGAGATAATGTGAGTTGACGACAAGGGGAAGCCTATCATACCTCTGGGAAAGAGAGGAAGAGATGAAAATAGAAGCTTGTGAAATAGATCAGTAACACTGGAGGGCTCTTTCAATCATGTTGAAGGGAACCCTCAGTTGTGGAGAAAGGAAAATACAGTTGAAGCCTGAGAATAGGAAGTTGTATCATCCAAACTGATGAGAGATAGCCAGAGAAACTGGGAAGCTCGAGTACAGTCCTTACAGGAAGTTGAGTATGAGGAAACTGAGTCAAAAAAGTCATCATCGATGTGCAACATTACTCAGGGTTCCTCAAGTCTTATGAAGCCCCCACAGGGAAGTGTGCAGTAGATTTTGTAGCTAACATTGATATTTTTCTGTAGTCAAAATAAAAACAGAAAATTCTGTAAATATTCAGAAGATTGACAGCAACTGTGGTAACAGAAAACTTGAGTCAATGTTTCATGTCTGTCACTTTCCATCAGAAGTGGGAATGTAAGAAATAAAATGTGGAGATGGTGGGGGGAAAGAACAAAGTGGAAGATGTGTGGTTTCATGGGTAGCAAGAAAGATTAAAATACAAAAGAGTGCATTGTGCAAGGGTGTGATTATGAGATATTATAGAGAAACAGAAGGTGTGAATACCAGGATAATGAATGGCTGCTCTCCCGAAATAAAAGAAAGCAAAAAGAGAGAAAGTAAAAGCAAACAAGAGAAAAATACAAAATGGTGGCAAAATTTATGGTCTAAAACTGTTGAACTTAATTTTGACTCCAATAGTTTATAAAGTATCCAGCTGATAGATGTAATGTTAGTCTTTGAGCGATACTGAACACAAAAATGTTACAGAAGGAGAAAGATGGAGAATTAAAATGACAGGGAACTGGAAGCTCAGGGTGATGCTTGTAGACTGAATGGAGGTATTCCACTCAGTGACCACCCAATCTGCCTTTGGTATCCCCAGTGTAAAAGGAATAACAATGTGAATACAATATACTAATTTGAAAGAAATACAACTAAATCACTTGGAAGAAGTGATTTACCTTATTGAATTCTTTCACCTTATTGAATTCTTTGAAAAGGTGACGAAGGAGGTTGATGAGGGGAAAGCGGTAGATGTGGTATATATGGATAATACAATATACTAATTTGAAAGAAATACAACTAAATCACTTGGAAGAAGTGTTTGGGATCTTTAGTATAAGAAGGGATGAGGTAAAGGGCTGGTGTAATATTTCCTGAATTTTCATGAAAAGATGCCATGGTAAGGGAAGGGTAAATCATTGACATGAAAGCATTAATTCTGTTTCTTCATCCACAAATACTGCCAGACCAGCTGAGTATTTCCAGTATTTTCTGTTTTTATTTAAGATCTCCAGCATCTGCAGTATTCTGCTTTTGTCATTTGTTGTTTTGTTTCTAATTTGGATCATCACAGCATGAGGCAACTTCATAATAATGGGTTCTCCCAAAATTCAGGATTTAGTGCTCTGTAAGTTTGTAAGTAGAACATATTTTAAATATCACACACTAATGAACCTGTTATAGGAGGGATGATCTGGAGAGGGTTTAAAGGACATTTACTGGGCTGTTGCCGTGAGTGGGAGGGTTTAGGCTGGGAGAATTTTCACTGGAGCAAATGAGGTTGGAGAGGTGATCTTATAGAGGTTTATAATATTACAAGTGGCATAGATAAGGTGAATAGCAAAGGTCTTTTCACAAAAGTGGAGGAGTTCAAAACCAGGGTACATATTTTTAAGGTGAGAGGAGAAAGATTTAAAAGGGACAAAAAAGGCAACCTTTTTACGTAGAAAGTGGTTAGTGTGTGGAATGAACTGCCAGAGGAAGTGGTGGATGTAAGTACTGTTATAACATTTGAAAGACATTTGGATAAGTACATGAATAAGACATGTTTGGAGAGATATGGGCCAAATGCAGACTAATGTAGTTTAGGAACATGGCTGGCATGAACTAGTTGGATCTAAGGGTCTGTTTCCATGCTGTTTGACTATGATTCTATAAGTAATGATTTTGCTTCTGTTTAGCCACAAGGTCCTTCATAGGAATTTATTGTTTTCATTCAAGTTTGCTTAATGCAACAACTGAGGCAATAAATCATCTTAGAAAAGGACAGTAGTGGAACATTGAGTTCTGGCATACAAACATTACACAAAACTAAGAACATCTTTCAACAATTTGTTTATCAGCCGAAAAAAATGGTGGTAATAAGACAAGGGGTGCTTGATTTGAATGGTACTTTGCTGTCAATCAGCTGACAATGAGTGTGGTTGCTTTCCAGTTGGCCACAAGAAGACAATCTGTCCTGAGTTTGGACGTGACAACTGACCAATGGCATGGGGAAAGAACAGTTCAAATTAGGAGGTCATGTGATAAAACATAAATGAATATGTCCAACCACAGTTGGAAACAAAACTGTCATTTAGACAATTGCAAAACCATTGACCTTGACTTGTTCAGTTATTCAGAGTGAGAAGTCACCATGATGTAACTTATGAAACAATCGAAAGAAGGTAATACAAACATCCGTGGAGGAATGGAAATATTTGATAGCCATGCTGATGAAAACTTAAAATCAAGAGAGCAAATGATGTTTGGGAGGTCAACAGGCACATTCAAATTCAGGCCAAAAGTTAATGAACACTATGAGAAGTATTATCAGGAAGGAGCATGAAGGAATTGAATTGACCCTCTGAAGAAAGACAACAGGGTGAAATCATTTTTATTTCCAAATAACAACTTGCTATTGCTTTTAATAGACACTAATCTCTCCCTAGTTTGCAAATAAACAATTAAGGTTAATGCTTCTAAATAAATGCTTCTATGTTAAAATTATACATATAATGTCAACCAGTTGTATAAATAGAAGGAGAATGCCTTTTAATTCATGTATTCAATGAATTAATAACATTGCTTTCTAAGCAACAGAAGCCAGAATTTTATAGGGGTCTGAGCAGGATTTTATAGAGGTGAAAGGGAGATGTGTGGCAGTGAGTCCAAGTCAATGTTGGGAGCTCCATCTTTGCTGAGCTCTGTGGCGTGTTTCTTGCTAGGCAATGCAAGTTACAAATTAAGAGTGATTATGGATGGTTAAACACCTCACCTCCTCCAGCTGAGTGCCCCTCGTACCATATTATCTCCTTGTATGGAAGGGGCACCTGGAGTTCTTGCCGGGTTCACCATCTACCTATTGCTCTGCCTTCGGTCCTGAGGATCACTGACAGGGATGATGGAGTGCAGATGTGTGCTGGACCTGGCTCTCCATGACAGCTGCCAACTTGAGCATGGAGGATGCCAGACAGTTGCATGATTTGTAACACTGCCAGGTGCTTCTGGGCAATGAAGGCCATTGCCTCCAACATACAAGTCTGCAGCTCCTGTTCCTCCCTGTGCACCTGGACTAAGTCCCCAATGTTAACACTATAGGGTCCAACCTATGGCTAAGCAGATGCCTGGACTTGGCCCTTAATTCAAGGGAGCTGGAACATAAGAGTAGGGAATTCGTAGTACAATTATATAAGGTGCTGATGAGACCACATCTGGGATGCTGTGAGCACTTGCTAGCTCTCAGGTTGGGCACCCCTCCCTGGGCCTTTTCTGCTCTATTGAAGCCGTCCTCTCCTGTAATGAGAGAAAGGGAAGGATTGAATGTGGTGTAAGAGCTGTTAGTGCTGGTACAGGCAGGCAAAGTTTGTTGATGTGTCCTGAACAAGTGACAAGTCAGCAGAGAGCCCATGCAGAGTCAGTGGTGCTGGTGGTTAGGAGAGTGGTGAAAGCAAGGGAAGGAAAGTGTTTCAGGCAACAGTAAGATTTGCAGAGCATGAGCATACTATCCAGATGCACCACAACTTAGTATGATAACTGATCTTCCTAAGACTGCAAGAGATTACAGAAGAGTTGTGTACATAGCGCAGTCTATCGCTCAAACCAACCTTCCTTCCATTGACTCCATCTAAACTTCCCATTGCCTCGGGAAAGCAGAAACGTAATCAAAGACTCCATCCATCCCAGTTATACTCTCTTCAACTATTTTCGATCTGGCAGACGATATAAAAGTTTGAAAATATATACCAACAGATTCAAGAACAGCATCTTCCTAGTTGTTAACAGACTTATGAACAGACTTCTCATATATTAAAGTTGATCTTTCTCTGCACCTTCTCTTGAGCTGTAACACTATATTCTGCATTCTGTTCTGTTACCCTAATGTACATATGTAAGATATGATTTGCCTGGATAGCACACAAAGCAATACTTTGCACTGTATCTCGATATATGTGACAATAACAAATGAAATCAAACCAGAGTGAGTGTGAGTTAACAGATATAGGACATTATTTCTTAAGACTTTGAATGAATTTGGATTAATGTCAAGACAAACAACAGCACTTAGCCTGGAACAGCAGCAAAGGTCACTGAACTTCTTACAGCAGTGCTGGCCATTTCTTTGCACTTTTGAGATAGTATTGATCTAGGGAGCGACTTTGGACCAAGCTGTTATGGCTCCTCTGCTGGTCTTCCAACAAGACGATGCCCCTCCCTTGCACTACTCCTTGACATTACCTCCAGCTCCTTCTTGGAGAATCACAGTGCCATTGTCCCATTCTCCAACATGTTCAAATTTCCTCTTTGAGCACATCGCCTTTGGAATACCAATGATGTCAGCCACATAGTGGCCTTTTAAATATGGCGCCAAGAATGCTAGTCATTTGGGAGATATCTGGTAAGCGATGAGTTATTCTGAGAATAGAGAGTGGTAAGATAGAGATAGAATTGGATGTTGGGCCTGCCAGAGCAATGGGGTATATAGTTAATGAGGTCCATTTAGTAAGATATAGCAAAAGATCTTGCTGAGCCTCATTGCAAAAATCCCTCCCAAAATAACTTGCACTTCGACAAAAAAATGGTAAGATTAAGCCCATAGGTACAGTGGCTTGAGTGATTTTCTTCATTGTAGTGCAGCGCGATGTTTTTATGTTATATCTTTATCTTTGCAGAATGCAACTGTAAAACACAGAATTTCATGAAGGATTAGGATTGTCATCTCTTGTTAAATTTTGGGAATTACAAGATTGGAATTAGAGTGGGGTGTATCCATTTGTAAGGAATGATGTTTTAGCTTCAGTTCTAACATTATAATGGCTGTCCTCACCAATATGCATTTAAATATTCAATCTTCATCTTCAAAGTCTTCAATAGCCTTGTCTTAGACTGTCAGTTTATGCAATCTTCACCAGTCATGTATTTCCACCAATACTGTGATAAGGCTATTGTTACATTCATGATCCCCCACATTCCCTAGCAATACCCAACTCACCCTCTCCCTCCGCACAGTTCCAAGCTCTCTATTATTATTCACAACAGAAACATCAGCCACATCAGTCATAATCTCTGGTCTCCTCTTTAAATCCCTCTACGTCTATTTCACTTCGTGCTTTTAAAATTATTCTTAAAATCCACGTCTAAGCACATTTTCTACAAACCACCTGTGATGGGTCAACATCTGCTTCTTATTTTTAATGTTTCCTATCTGTAAAACACCAGAGAACATTTTCCATCGTTAGGTATTATTTTGCTGTTGTTTTTCTTGGCATTAATCCAAATTCATTCAAAGTCTGAAGAAATAATATCTCCTTTTTTTTTTAATGTACTTGGATACAGATGTGAGTATAGTGCTCATTGTCCACATTTATCATGAGTGACTGCCTGTATAAGGCAAGTAATGTCATCCATAGTCGTTTTAATGTGGCATTTATAGCATTGTGGGATTTTTGTCAGTTCCTTGGACTTTATTAATCCCTGTATAGAATTTTCTAATATGTGCTATTTGTTTTTTTTATCCTTGATGAGAAATCTGGGAAGAGTCAGTGCTGCCAAGTACCTCTCCTCCAAAATGGTCTGAATTTTCAATTTTAGTGGGTACAGCACTGCCCCAGCTGTTCTCACCTTACTTAAAAGTTCACATTCCGATGCAGAAATATTTGTCCAGTCTTATTTTTGATGACATACATGCAGGAACTGTTCTGAATGTAATTAAAATAAAATAGAAAAATCTACTAGGAATAAGTGAAAACTTTAGTAACAAATAATTCTCATGTTGGCTCATACAATTGGTAGGAATATGTCTGTTCGAAGATCACAAGTCATTTTAAGGATACGGTTGGCACCTCCCACATAACAGCACAATGGAAATGCCTTCACTACACCATCTGCAGCAGTTCAAGAAGATTTCTTACTGCCTCCTTCTCAATGGTAAGCAGGCATAGACACTAAATGTTGCACTTACCAGTAATGCCCTGGTAAGTAATTCTGAGAATGAATGAAGACAAAGAAGACCATTTGGCTCATTTGATTTTTTAAAATTCACTTGTGGATTGTGGACATTGCTGGCTATGCACCATTTTTATTGCCTGTCCCAAGCTGCCCTTAAAAAGATGGTGATGAGCTGTCTTCTTGAACTACTGCAGTTTACACATTGTAGGTTGACTTGCAATGCCCTTAAGGAGGGAATTCCAGAATTTTGACCCAGCAACAATGAAGGATCGATGACATATTTCTAAGTCAGAATGGTTGAGTGCCTTAGAGGGGAACTTGCAAGTGGTGGTGTTCCTATCTAACTGCTACCCTTGTCCTTCTAGGTGGAAGTGGTTGTGAGTTTGGAAGGTGCTCTCTAAGGATCTTTGGTGAATTTTTGCTATGCATCTTTAACCATGTAAGGAGTCTAAATGATACAGTCTACAAGCTGCAGGAGAACAGACATTGATTTGCATGTGTTTAAATTCAATATCTTTTCACCATGTACTTTAAAATGTCGGGGAGACCAAACGTAAACTAAAGGAAAATTTCACTGAGCATCTTAGCCAGGCCGGCAGGGGCCAACCAGACCTCCCAGTCACCACTTTAATTCCCCTTCCCACAACAAATCAAACCGCAAATTGGAGGAACAACAACTCATCTTCTGCCTGGGTAGCCTACAGCCTGGAGGACTCAAAACTGACTTTTTAAGTTTCTGTAAACTAACAGAATGTTACTTTTCCTGCTCTTTGGATGCTGCCTGACCTGCTGTGTTTTTTCAGCACCACTCTAATCTAGACTGTCATAAATTTGTCAACCTACTTTCTCCGCGCATGCCTTGATCCCTTTGATACTCACAAACCAATTTATCTCAGTCTTAAACGTACTCAATGATCTGGCCACCACAGCCTTTTGTGGCAATGAATTCCATAGATTCACCACTCTCTGGCTGAAGAAGTTACTCCTTATCTTCATTCTAAAAGGGTTTTTTCTTTACTCTCAGGTTGTGCCGTCGGGTCCTAGTCTCTCCTACCAATGGAAACATCTTCCCAACATATACTCTGTCCAGGTCATTCAGTATTCTGTAAGTTTCCATTAGATTCCCCCCTCATCCTTCAAGTATAGACCCAGAGTCCTCAAATGTTTCTTGTTTGTTAAGCTTTTCATTCCTACGACCATTCTTGTAAACCTCCTCTGAACATGCTCCAAGGCCAATACATCCTTCCTGAGATATGGGGCCCAAAACTGTGCACAACACTGTAAATGTGGTCTGACCAGAGCCTTATAGAGCCTCAGAAGTACATCCCTGCTTTTATATTAGGACTTTCAAAATAAATACCAACATTGCATTTGCCTTCTTAACTACTGACTCATTAGGTATCAATCATCTGAAGATCAGGGCACCTCCCCCCCCACCCCCATCCCAATCCCTGTAGCTCTGCATTCCCCCGGCTAATCCACCTGCACATTGTTGGATACTGTGGGGCAATTTAGCATGGCCAATCCGCCTAACCTGCACATATTTGAACGGTGGGAGGAAACTGGAGCATCCGAAGGAACTCACACAGACGCAGGAGAATATGCAAACTCCACACAGACAGTCACCTGAGGTTTGAAGCGAACCCAAGTCCCTAGCGCTGTGAGGCAGCAGTGCTAATTTGTATGGTGGAAATTCTGAGAGGAAGAATCTTTACTCAAAAGCTACTTCAGGATTTAAAAAAAACATTGTACCTTTGCTCTGAAGGTATTAGCATGTTAATATTCTTGTTGTATTGGCTCCACCCATTCCACTAATATATAGTCTGTAGGTCTATCAGCATGTCAGCTCAAGTCAGCACCTCAGTATCTGGTATTTGGTCTTGACATCTGATCTTCAGAAGTTTCTGAAGGCAACTCAAGTGAAAATGATTGAGGTTTTTGGTATGATTCTGTACACAGTCTATGTTTTGCACATGAACAGCGGAGTGTACATTCTTATTGCGCTATAGACTTTCAGTTTGGGATTCAAATTATGCCAATGGCTACACTTAGTTGAGGGCAATTCTTGAACACGCCTTTTCATTGATGTAGATAGCTCAAAAGAGCGTAATGCATAATCATGCAGCTGTCAGGTTCTTGTCATGGACTGAGAACCTTGGGTTTGAAGTGGCCCTTTCCTGCAAAGTCTGGTTCATTTCTTCAGTTTCCTTTGAAAAAAGGCAAAATTTATCTTTTGCACTGGACAATATACCTATGTTGTATGACATATCTACCTCTGAATTGGCTGCTGGCGCATAATCACATGATATGACAAAGAATGCCTTTAAAAAATTAATCTTTGCTTGATGTCATTTCAGTTTGAGCAATCTCCTTTCTTTGTGGTATCGAATTTTAATGTCAGAATTGCCATAATAAGACCATCTTTGATCTTAGTATTCCACACTCATGTGATAATCATTCAATCCCTCGATTATCAAAAATTAATCTAAAAGTATTCAAGTACAGTGCTCTAACCACACTCTGAGATGATGTGGAGGCACTGGTGTTGGACTGGGGCAAACAAGGTCAGAAGTCACATGACACCAGGTTCTAGTCCATCAGGTTTATTTGAAATTGCAAGCTTTCGGAGCAGTGGGGCAACGCTCTGAAAGCTTGTGCTTTCAAATATAAGCCTGTTCGACTCTAACCTGGTGTTGTCTGACTTCTAACCACATTCTGAGAATGACAGATCCAAAGATTCACAACCCTCCATGAGAAAAAACTTCCTAATCTTAAATGGGTGCCCCCTTATGTTTAAACAGTGACCCCTAGTTCTGGAAACTTCCATAAGAGGAACCATCCTTTACACAGCCATCCTGTTAAGACCCCTCAGGATCTTATATGTTTTAATCAAGTTTCCTCTTACTCTTCTAAATTCTGGAGGATACAAGTCTCACTGGTCCAATTCTTTATCGTAGGACAACCGAACCAGTTTCAATGTTCATCTCGTAAACCTATTCTGAACTGTTTCCAATGCACTTACATTCTTTACTAAATAAGGAGCCTAATATTGTAAGCAGCAATCCAGATTTGGTCTCAACAATGCCCTGCATAATTGAAGCATAACCTCCTTTTATGTATTCAACTTCCTTCATAAAAAACAGTAAGATTCTAATAGCTTCCCTAATTATTTATTGTATCTACATATTAATATTTCATGCACGTGGACATCCACATTTAAAAATTCTGCAATCTCTCATCATTTAGGGAATGTATATCTTCTTCATTTTTCTGCCAAATGGACAATTTCACATTTTTCCATATTATAGATCAATTGTTATATCCTTTCCCAGACTCTTAACTTCCCAATACATTTTTAAAAATCTCCCTATGTCTTCTTCACATCTTATTTTCCTGTACATCTTTGTGTCATCAAAAAACTTTGCTATCTTACCTTAAGTCCTTTCATCCAAATAATTCATATAAATTGCAAAATATGGAGGGCCTGGCTCTAAACTCTGTGACACACAACACATTTCATTTTGGTAAAAACAATGACTGCAGATGCTGGAAACCAGATTCTGGATTAGTGGTGCTGGAAGAGCACAGCAGTTCAGGCAGCATCCGGGGAGCTGTAAAATTGATGTTTCGGGCAAAAGCCCTTCATCAGGAATACAGGCAGAGAGCCTGAAGCGTGGAGAGATAAGCTAGAGGA
>NC_057714.1:99572419-99574848 GCF_004010195.1 Chiloscyllium plagiosum | reverse complement strand
GGAAATATATCCCTGGTGGTGGGGTCTGTTTGGAGGTGGGGCAAATGTCGGCGGATGATTTGGTTTATGCGAAGGTTGGTAGGATGGAAGGTGAGCACCAGGGGCGTTGTGACCTTGTTACGGTTGGAGGGGTGGGATCTGAGGGCAGTGATGCGGGGTGTGGACGAGATGCGTTGGAGGGCATCTTTAACCACGTGGGAAGGGAAATTGCAGTCTCTAAAGAAGGAGGCCATCTGGTGTGTTCTGTGGATCATTTCATCTTGCCAACCACAGAATGACCTAGTTATGTCTACATGATGTTTCCTGTTAGCTAGCTAACCTTCCATCTGTGTCAATTTGTTACCCACTCCACAATAAGCATTTATGTCGCTCAATAATCTTTGATGTAACATCTTATCAAATGCCAGTATCTCAGTGCAGCCATCAACTGGTTGCGTTTTATCCACAGAACATATTACCTCATCAGTAACCTGGGGGTTAAACATGATCCTTCTTTCATAAAACCATACTGACTCTGCCTGATTACCATGACTTTTCAAGGTGAGTATTTCAAGTCTGTTATGACTGTTCCTGAACTCCAGAGCAGTTTCACTTTGATTCTCTCTCCACAGATACTGCCAGTTTTTCTGAGGTTCTTCAGCATGATCTGTTTTTGTTTCTGAATATTTCCACCCACGGTACGTTGCAATTATATAAGCATGTGACTGAAGTGGATCTGTTTTCTGATTGAGCCAAGTGTCCTGAAGAAAAGGTGAGATGAAGAAGGGGCTAACAGCATTCATAGGACCAGGTGAGAGAAGTACTTGAGCCAGGCAGTCAGCATCACCGAGAGGAGCAGGTGAGAGAAGGACATATTATGGAGAGAGTGTGTAGAAGTACCCTGAATCATTCTCACTCATTAACTTTTTTTTCATTTGGATATTGCTGAGGGCAATGGTTCTTCAGAGGAATATAGTAAGATCTATGATTATGGCAAAGCAAGTAGCTCAGAAGCACAGGTCAGAGAGAGGAGGGAAGAAGAGTGAAAGGGCACGGCAGTAAGCAATTTGATTGTAAAGGGAATAGGCAGGTGTTTCCATGGTCATAGACAACAGGACAGTATGTTGTCTCCTGAGTACCAAGGACATGGATGTCACAGAACAGCTGAAGGAAATTCATTTGGGGACAGGTGCAGAGAAATAAACTGATGGTCCACATTGAAACCAATTAAATAACTAGAAAAAGGGACAGGGTCCGAAAAGTAGAATTCAGTGAGCAAGCCAAAAGACTGAAAAACAGAATCTCTGGAAGCAGTATTCTAAGATTACAGAGGGTAGAGTCTGTTTTGGTGGATAAAGAAACAGCAAGGGGCAGCAAACATTCATGAGAATGGTTTATAGGCTAAAACACTGGTGGTGATATAGAACATGGTAAAGGTCAGGAAATTAGGGGTGCATATAATGAGGAGAATGCAGTAATCATGGATAACTTCAGTCTACCTAAAGATAATGAGGACCAATGCGCTGGAAGAAGAATTCTTGGAACATTTTCCCATAGTTTTCCAGAGCTATATGTTGAGAAACCAACTAAGGCACAGACTATTTAGATTTACTATGCAATGACAAAACACTAATTCATAATCCTGCTGTAAAAGAATGTTTAGGAAATAGTAACCACAGTGTAATAGCGCTTTGCATTATATTTGATAAAGAAGTAATTCAGTTTAAAACAACAGTCTTGAATCTAAATGAGGACAATCTTGAAGGTGTGAGAGAGAAGTTGTGTTGAATGAAATGTATTAAAAAAGTGTGGTAAATAGGCAATGGCTAGTATTTAAAGAATTAATGCTTTATTGAGAAATCTAGAAAATAGAAAAAAAGGAGTTGGCCACTTAGTCCTTTGAGCCTGTTCCACCATCAAATATGATCATGGAAAATCATTCAACTCAGTTTCTTGTTTTCATTTTTTCCCTATTCCTTTTGATGCCTTTCACCCTAACTCTTTCTTGATAACACTAAATCTTTTGGCTTTAACCGCTTTCTGTGGCAGAGAATTCTTCAGGATCACCACTCTCTGGGCGAAGAAATCTCTCTTCATCTCAGTCCTAAATCTATGTCTGAACCAGACCGGAACCAATGTCCTTGAGGGAGTTTTTGCTACTACTGTTGGGGAGGTTTCAAACTAATGTGGCAGGGGGCTGGGAACCAGAAGAGAAAACAAGTAGGCAGTGAGGTGGAGGCTGTAAGAATTATGAAGATAGCATTAATAAAGGGAAGAGTAGGCAGAGAGCAGAGGAGCGCAAAAAAACTGGTGGCATGAAATGCATCTATTTTAATGCAAGGAGTATAGTGTGTAAGGCAGATTAACTTAGGGCTTGGATTGGTGCCTGGGAGTATG
The DNA here is from genome assembly GCF_004010195.1 of Chiloscyllium plagiosum. Classification (NCBI taxonomy): domain Eukaryota; kingdom Metazoa; phylum Chordata; class Chondrichthyes; order Orectolobiformes; family Hemiscylliidae; genus Chiloscyllium; species Chiloscyllium plagiosum. The sequence goes on along the minus strand of NC_057714.1, from coordinate 99,572,472 downwards.
ATGTTATTGCAATCACAGAGACTTGGTTGAAGGAAGGGCATGATGATTGGCAA
>NC_057714.1:99435628-99572212 GCF_004010195.1 Chiloscyllium plagiosum | reverse complement strand
CATTTGAGACGTGGGATGCTTTGAAAGGTAGGTTAAGGATAGTGCAGGATAGGCATGTCCCGTTGAAGGCAAAGAATAGGAAGTGCAACATTCGTGAACTGTGGATGGCAGGAGAAATTCTCCTACTAGCCAAGAGGAAAAGGGAAGCATACATAAGGTCTAGGCAGCTAAGAATAGTACGGGCCCTGGAAGAATATCAGAAAAATAGGACAAGTCTTAAACGAGGAATCAAACGGGCTAAAAGGGGTCGTGAAATAGCTTTAGCGAGCAGAATTAAGGAGAATCCCAAAGCATTTTATTCTTATATAAGAAGCAAGCGGGTACATAGAGAAAGGATTGGTCCACTAAAGGATAACGAAGGAAGGCTGTGTGTCGAACCTGAGAGAATGGCTGAGATTCTGAATGATTACTTTGCATCAGTGTTCACTGAGGAGAGGAACATGATGAATGTTGAGATTAGAGATAGAAGTTTGATTAGTCTGGATCACGTTGACATAAGTAAGGAAGATGTGTTGGGTAGGCTAGAGGTTATTAAGGTGGACAAATCCCCAGGACCAGATGGGATCTATCCCAGGTTGCTGAGGGAGGCGAGAGAGGAAATAGCTGGGGCCCTGACAGATACCTTTCTGGCATCCTTAAATACAGGTGAGGTGCCGGAGGACTGGAGGGTTGCTCATGTTGTCCCCCTGTACAAGAAGGGTAGTAGTGATATTCCGGGTAAGTACAGACCAGTGAGCCTGACGTCAGTGGTGGGAAAGTTGCTGGAGAAGGTACTGAGGGATAGGATCTATTTATAATTAGAAAAGAATGGGCTTATCAATGATAGGCAACATGGTTTTGTGCGGGGGAGATTGTGCCTTACCAACTTAATACAGTTCTTCGAGGAAGTGATCAAGTTGATATATGAAGGAAGGGCTGTTGCTGTCATATACGTGGACTTTAGTAAGGCATTTGATAAGGTTCCCCATGATAGACTAATGGAGCAAGTGAAATCATATGGTGTGCAGGGTGTTCTAACTCGGTGGATAAAGAACTGGTTGAGCAACAGGAGACAGAGAGTAGTAGTTGAAGGGAGTTTCTCGAAATGGAGAAAGGTGACCAGGGGTGTTACACAGGGATCAGTGTTGGGGCCACTGTTGTTTCTAATATACATAAATGACCTGGAAGAGGGCACTGTTGGTATGATCAGCACGTTTGCAGATGACATGAAGATTGGTGGAGTAGCAGAAAGCATAAGGGACTGTCAGAGAATACAGGAGGATATAGATAGACTGGAGAGTTGGGCGGAAAAGTGGCAGATGGTTTTCAATCCAGACAAATGTGAGGTGATGCATTGAGGCAAGATTAATTCTGGAGCGAATTATACAGTGAATGGAAGAGCCTTGGGAAAGATTGATGGGCAGAGAGATCTGGGAGTGCAGGTCCATGTTACCCTGAAGGTTGCTGCACAGGTGGATAGAGTGGTCTAGAAGGCATATAGTATGCTTGCCTTCATTGGACGGGGTATTGAGTATAAGAGCTGGCAAGCCATGTAAACATTGTATAAGACATTGGTTCGGCCGCATTTAGAATATTGTGTACAGTTCTGGTCGCCACATTGCCAAAAGGATGTGGACGCTTTGGAGAGGGTGCAGAGAAAGTTTACGAGGATGTTCCCTGGTATGGGAAGTGCTAGCTATGAAGAAAGGTTGAGTAGGTTAGGTTTGTTTTCATTAGAAAAAAGGAGATGGGGGGAACCTGATTGATGTTTCCAAAATCATGAAAGGTATAGACAGGGTGGATAGAGACAAGCTTTTTCCCAGAGTGAAGGATTCAATAATGAAAGGTCACGTGTTCAAAGTGAGAGGTGGAAAGTTTAAGGGGGATACATGTGGCACGTACTTCACACAGAGGGTGGTAGGCATTTGGAACACGTTGCCAGCAGAGGTGGTAGAGGCAGGCATGGTAGATTCATTTAAGATGCGTCTGGATAAATGCATGAGTAGGTGGGGAGTAGAGGGATACAGATGCTTAGGAATTGACCAACAGGTTTAGACAGTACATTTGGATTGGCTCAGGCTTGGAGGGCCAAAGGGCCTATTCCTGGGCTGTAAATTTTCTTTGTTTCTTCTTTGTTCTAAATAGCCTATTGTGTATCCTTAGACTGGGACCCTTGGTTCTGGACTCTCAGTCATCAGAATCATTCTTTCTGCATTTACCCTGTCTAGTCCTTTTAGAATTTGTGCATCTGTCCTGCATTCCCAGGAATCTGTCTGGTAAACCTTTATTGCAAATCCTCCATATCCAGAATATACTTTCTCAGAAAAGGAGACCAAAACTGCACATAACACTCCAGGTATAGTCTCACCAAAGCCTTGTACGATTGTGTCAGAAAGACATCCATGTCCACAAATCCTCTTGTCGGCGGCCAATATAGCATTTATCTTGTTTACCATCTGTTGCACCCGCATGGTTACTTTCAGCAACTGGTATACAATCACTTAGGGGGTCAATTAGCTCAGTTGGTTGGCAAATTGGTTTGCAATGCTGAGTGATGCCAACAGCAGGGGCCGAATTTCTGCATGAACAAGGTTACCATGGGGGAACTCTCCTTCTCAACGTCTCCCTTGCCGGAGGCATGGTAACCCTCAGGTTAAACTACCACCAGTCATCGCTCCCTAATGACAAACAGCCCTATAGTCTGGTAAGATTATGGCAACTTTACCCTTTACAAGGACATCCAGGTCTCTTTGTATCTCGCCTTTTCCCAATCTATCACCATTCAGATAATCTATCTTGCTGATTTTGCTATCAATGTTCACCCATTCACTCAACTCATTATTTTTCTCTCTCTCCTCTGAGTTCACAGCCTCTTAACCTTCTTTAATTTCACGATTTATTTCCCAACTTGCAGCACAGCCATGGTTTCTCTGAGGTTCTGCACATGCCAACATATTAACATCAAGCTGTTGAAGCAGGAAATTAAGGAAAACAATGGACTGATCAGAGCTCTCCATGTAAAAAGGATTTGTTTAAAGCATACAGTCAGAGTAATCCAATTGGTCATAGATAGGCAGTGACAGAGTGAATATCTTGGAATTTGAATCAAAGTGGGAATTCAACTGGTAAATATTTTGCAAGTTTAGTCATAGGGTAAAGTCAGAATCAGATCTAGGATTAGTAATCTTGAAGGAAGATTAACAGGCTACTGCCTGATAGTGTCAGTTATTAATCAAATATCTGGAATTCCTTGACTAAATTAGGTCTTGATTAGGTCACAGGAAGTTACATAGGGTGGCTCAGTGGTTAGCACTGCTGCCTCACAGCACCAGGGTCCCAGGTTTGATTCCAGCCTTGGGCGACTGTCTGTATGCCTGCGTGGGTTTCCTCCGGTTTCCTCCCACAATCCAAAGATGTGCAGGTCAGATGAATTGGCCATGCTAAATTGCCCATGGTGTTAGGTGCATTAGTCAGAGGGCAACGAGTTTGGGTGGGTTACTCTTCAGAGGGTCAGTGCGGACTGGTTGGGTTGAAGGGCCTGTTTCCACACTGTAGGGAATCTAAGAACATAGAACAGTATAGGCCCTTCGGCCCAAGATGTTGTGCCAAGCATTTATCTTAGTCTGAGATTAACCTAACCTTCACACCCTTCAATTTATAGCAGACACTTAAATGTCCCTCATGTATCTGACTCTGCTCCCACTGCTGGCAGTGCATTCCACACACCCTTTACATAAAAAACCTACCTCTGACATCTCTCCTAAACCTTCCTCCAATCACCTTAAAATTATGACCCCTCGTGACAGCCATTTCTGCCCCGGGGAAAAGTCTCTGGCTATCCACTCTATTTATGCCTCCCATTTCCTCGTGCACCTCTATCAAGTTACCTGTCTTCCTTCTTCTCTCCAGCGTGAAAAGCCCTAGCTCACTGAACTTCTCTTCATAAGACAAGCCCTTCAATCCAGGTAACATCCTGGTAAATCTCCTCTGCACTTTCTCTAAAGTATCTACATCCTTCCTATAATGAGGTGACCGGAACTGGACACAATATTCCAAGTGTGGTCTAACCAGGGTTTTATAGAGTTGCAGCAAAATCTCATGGCTCTTAAACTCAATCCCCTTAATGAAACTTAATGAAAGCCAAAACACCATACACCTTCTTAACAACCCTATCAACTTGGGTGGCAACTTTGAGGGATTTATGTACATTGACCCACCTGATCCTGCTGTTGTTTCACACTGCCAAGAATCCTGTCTTTAACCCTGTATTCAACATTCAAATTTGACCTTCCAAAATGAATCCCTTCACATTTTTCAAGGTTGAACTCCATCTGCCACTTCTCAGCCCAGCTCTGCATCCAGTCAATATCTTGTTGCAATCTGCAACAGCCCTCGAGACTATCTACAACATCACCGACTTTTGTGTCATTGGCAAACTTGCTAATCCACTCTTCCACATCTTCATCCAAGTAATTTATAAAAAGAGCAGTGGCCCAAGAATAGATCCCTGTGGGACACCACTGGTCACTAACCTCCAGGCAGGATATTTTCCATCTACTACCACTCGCTATCTTCTTTCAGCCAGCCAATTCTGTATCTGTTAAGAAAATCAAATGACTCATCAGGATTTTTATATACGAATAGATTATTCAAAGCACATGACCAGAGCAAGCCACGTGGTCAGAATGAGTAAGACTTTGCCAGAGTGAGAAGACAGAGTGAGTAACTAGGAATTTGAATAAAACTAGAAATTCAAGGCAGTGGGGGAAAAGAGTTGCTTTAATTAAGATTTACAGCAAAAACATTCTCCAGAATGAGAGGTGAGTGGAAACATAATAGGTGCCAATAGAGAGGTCTATCTGCATGACACCAATGACAACATAATACCATGAGTGCAGGGAAAGCAGCTGATTGGTAAGCAGGATTGATCAGAAATTGTAATCTTGAAAATGAAAATTTGGTATTTATGTTTCAATTTCTGAACATTTCATCTCTTTTTCTGAGAAATAGCATGCTAGGTTTGTGTGTCAGGTTCATACTTATTCTGAAGGTAACAAATAGTTTTTAGCATTCCAGGATTACAGCTCACACGAACCAAATGGAGTTTACGTTCTGTGATGTATAAAGAGTCATGAACACACCATATATATCAGAAAAATACATCTGTACACTTAAATTGTGAGAAATAGCAGTAATTATGAGCATTTGGAGGTTTTTAGAATACAGCAAGGGAGGACAAAAAGTCTGACAAGGAAAGGAAAACTAGAATATGAATGTAATCTAGCAGAAAACATAAAAATGGGCTGTAAAAGCTTTCATAGGAACATAAAAGAGAAAAGTTTCACTAAAATTCATGTTAATTCATTACAGGCAGAATCAGGAGAATTTGTAATGGAGAATAAAATAATGGCAGAGAAGCTAAATGATTTATGTTTGTTTACACTGAGGAAGATAAAAGAAATCTCTAAAACTCTAAATCCAAGCATCTATGGAAAAAGAGGTTTAAGGAAATTAATGTTCATCAGAAGATTGTACTGGAGAAGTTAATGAGGCTAAAAGGTATTAAGTACCTTGCACCTCATGGTCTACATCTCGGGTTGTCAAAGAAATTGGCTGTAAAGATAGTTGATGCATTGGTGATTATCTTGTAAATAGATTCCAGAATGATTCCTGCAGATTAGAAGGTAGCAATTGTCACCCTACAGTTTGTGAAGGGAACGAGAGTGAAAATAGAACTATCGACATGTTAGCTTTACACCAGTAGTCATTAAGCAGTAAGATAAATAGACACTTGGATGATAACGATCTGATTGAGTAAGTCATCATAGATTTGAAAGGGAGAAATCATGTTTGATGAACTGTTTGGAGTTTTTTGAAGATGTTATGAACAAAGTTGATAAAGGAGAGCTGATACCTGTAGTATATGTAGATTTTCACAAGGCTTTTGATAAAGTTAGTTTATTCAGCCAATGGAGATACAATTGACTCTCTTTCTGTGATATTACATTTCATGTTTCTATAGTTAAACCTATAACCTTTTGGCTCAGACAGAAGAGAACTGTCATTGAGTCAAAACTAACATTTTGGAAATTGGAGATCTAGCTAATTGGCTATAACACCTTATTTGTATTTAAAAGCTAGCCCTTTCCCAGTGTGGAGCTCATTCTGGGACTTTGACAGATCAATCCAAATCTAACTGCTGTTTTCTCCTTGAAGGGTTGTATCTTCCTCTGCTCATACTTATCCCCTTTTCCCTTATTATCTCTAATTCAACTGGCTCCCTGGTCAAATAACTCCAATTCTTTGTGTCAAGAAATGTCACCCGGTTTTTTTTATGTGGACTCCAAACAATAATTGATGGCATCTTGTCTGTCCTCCTTCACACACAAAATTAATATTCTGTACTCAATATCAAAATGGTACCTGATTTTTAAAAGTTGTTATTAAACTTTCCTTTTGCCTTCTCAGCTCTATTGAAAAAATTCATGAGTATTTCAATGTTTCAGATAGATTGTGAAGTTGTATAACCACAAGAACTGCACATTCCTGCCCAGGGACCATTGTAGGGATGTGGACAGTCTGACCCTTGCATCTATTGTTTCACTTTTGTTGCATAAATTTGTGGGATTGCACAGTTCTGTCAGCTAATGACAAGCTGTATCCTTTCTTCTCTGCTGCTCCATTATAAAAGTATTGTTGCATAAGAGTAATGCAGGACCAATATTAAAATTAACATCGATGTGTTGATAATGCAAACACTGTGAAATTGTTCTCCAACTTTAGGATGGCCATTTGAGGGTGACCTAATGCATGTGGTTAAACTGATTAATAGATTGAGGAGAATTGATACAACTATTTCCTCTCGTGGGGTATTCTAGAGGAGGTGAATCTTAAAATTAGTCCTGGAACATTTCAGAATGAAATTGATATTATTACCAAGGTCTGAACTTCTTGACCTCGAGGCTTTGGATGCTGGGTCAATTACATTTTCAAGATTGAGACAGCCAGATTTTTGTTCGACATGCTGGCAAAAGATGTGGAATGAAACCACGTGAATGGAGTTGAGTTAGAGGCCTGCCATTGATCAGACTGGAATAGTGAAATACGCTTGAGTGTTGAAGAATATATTCCTATTTCTATGTTTCATACTCAAAACATAGAACTTAGTTAAAGAATTAGATAAGAGGAGAAGCAACTTCTACCAGTATTGAAACAAGCAAAAAAAAACAGAAACTGCTGGAGAAACTCAGTGGGTTTGGTAGCATCTATGGAGAGAAGACAGAGTTCATGTAATGAGTCCAGTGACCCTTCTTCAGAACTGTATCAGTGTTGGCCTGGGAAGCTACGTCAAATCCTTACTCTAATAAAAGTGAAATACTGCAGATGCTGGAAATCTGAAATAAAAACAGAAATGCTGGCGATTAAGACAATAAGATGTAGGAGCAAAGGAAATTCAATGGATATGGTAGCAAACGTGGTGACAGAAAAAGTGTTAATATTTCAAATTCAGCATAACTCTTTGGAACTGAAGAGAGATGGAAAATGATGTAGTTCTAATGCTGTAGACATATCGAGCAATTATATTTATTTTGCATATCTATCTCTCCTTTGTCTCTATTATCACAACCTTTGTCTTTTTCTCTGGCCATCTTCGCAGTCTGACCAATTTTCGTCTCCTCCCTTATGTCTACAACATAAAAACCACTATTTTCCAGTGTTGCAGGTGCTGTCTGAATTGTGGGAGCAGAGAGGGGTGCAGTATTGCTATGACTATTGCATGTCTTCAATAGAAGAGAGCTGGGGCCCCAGGTTCAAATCCTACCATTGTACTTGATGGAATTTAAATGATAAAAAAATCTAGAATTAAGAATCTAACAATGGCCATGAAACCATTGTCAATGTTTGTAAATGCCCATTAATTCACAATCTGGGCCAAGTGCTGGCAAATGGGACTAGATTAATTTAGGATATCTGGTTGGTGTGGGCAAATTGGACCAAAGGGTCTGTTTCCATGCTGTTCATCTCTAGACTCTGTCTCTAAAAGAAATCTGCTCTCTTTTTTGATTTGACTGACATGTGACTCCAAACTCAGAGCAATGTGAAGGGCAGGATGTATTTAACAGCCTTCACTTAGCAAATCAATATTATCTAACCACTATAAAATCTCAAAAATGAATAAAATCCAACACCTGTAACCAACTTAGGCAATGGAAACAACAAGAACAATTTCAGCCCTTTTGACCCTGTAACCATCTGGGGGCTAGTGCCAAAATTGGAAGAGTTGTCTCACAGATTAGTCAAGGAACTGATTCACAGAATTATACCTTAAAAAAATGTCCTATCATTATCCATGAATACATTCTGTCAACGAGCAGGACAAATCCAAGAGAGGTGGCTATAAAATGCTATACAGTCAGGATGGAATAACCCTAGGAGTCCTCAACATTGACTATGGACTCCACGAAATCTTTGCATCAGGATCACATGTGGCCAAAGAAACTTCCTGCTGATTACCACCAAGTGCTCTAGCCCCCTAGGTCCTCACATGATGAATCAATTCTCCTTCATGTTGAACATGACTTGGAGGAAGCACTGAGGATGGTAAAGGCATGGAATGTACTCTGTTTTAGGAACTTCAATTGCCATTACCAAGAGTGCTGGGTAGCACCATTAATAATTAAACTGACCAAGTCCTAATGGCTGCAGATGGTAGACTGTGACTGTGGCAAGTGGCGTGGGAACCAACATACTTGACCTCATCCTCAGTAATCTGCCTGTCACAGTTGGTCCATGACAATATCAGTGGGAGTAACCATCACAGTTGTTGTGGAGATAAAGTCAAATCTTTGCATTGAAAGTTTTTGAAGCCAGACTGGATAGACCGACTGTGGTCTCTCTTCTTGAGTGACAGAAGCAGACAGCTCCAAATGAGAGGTTCCCAGTCCCCTACCTGATGCATAGTCATAGAGATCATGAGAAGGCACTTCAGCCCAACAGGTCTGCACTAGTCAAAAACAACCAACTAATTATTCTAATCCCATTTGCATGTACATCTGCCTGACCATGTTAGCCCAAACCAACAGACTGGTTACAATGGAGCCATGTGACTGACACCCACTCTCCGGAGTGGAGAAGCACAGACTCCATAACTGGAAATCGTCTGAACCGATGCCTGATAGTAGCCAATCCTCTGCATTGGTATGGAAGGCTGCCCTTGACTTATTGTGATGGGAACCCAGTCAGACAGTAGCCTCTATGGACTTCAGTGAGACTCTAAGAGTTTGAGACCTGGCTGCCTGCTTGTTATATATGCACTGTGTTGTTGGGTGAGCTGCTGGGACATGGTGCAGGTGTGAGATTGATGCAACAAGCTGCCATATATCAAAATAGATGTCCCCTTGATGAAGGATTACTGACCAATAGGCAAGCTGCCTGTTGTGTGAGTGCACTAATTGGCATAGCATGGCAATGCAGGTAGGTGCTAATTGAGCATGCATTAAGAAAGCAAACAGGCAGCCATGTCCAACCCGTGATTTGGTCTCTGTTCATGTGTACAAAGTGCCCCTGTCAATGCTAGTTGTTGCTACACCCTTCAATGCAAATCTGTGTTTCTGAGTGGCCTACAAATGAATCAAAAAGATGCGTGGGATCTGTTTGGTTCTAAGCAACAGAGAGGTCCTTCAAAGCAAGCAGAGAGCTTAAGTTGCCAGATACCTGCACTAATTTCCAGGTCGACTTTTCTCTTTTTCTAGATGGTTTATCATGTTTGGCAAGCTGGGAAGCTGAATATTGATGAGGCAATTTGCAACATTAATGAATCATATTATAGGCAACTCACCACTACCTAGCAAGAAACTCACCACTTGTGAAAAGGATTGATGGAGCAAGATGGTCCCAAAATCAAGATAAGCCTTCCTGGACTTTTTGGTTGATTCTTGTCCACGACCTTGCACTTTCTTTCATTAAACTTTGGCCATTCACTCAATATCTTTATATCACCTCACAGATTCATGATGTCATCACCATAACATATCCTTCCACCTATTTTTGTGTTGTCAGCAAATTTGGATACATCACATTTTGCTATCCCTTCTAAGTCATCAATGTAGTCAGTAAATCATTGAGATCCTTGGTAACTAATCCACTAGTTAACCTTTCCAACCTGAAAAGGACCCATTGAACCCAACTCACTGACTTCTATCCATTCATCAATCTTCAATCCATGCAATTACCATCAACCCTGGTGCAATAAAGAGTGCAGGAGGGCACTCCAACAGCAGAAACAGCGACACCTAAAAATGAAGTGAACTGATAAAACAGGGACAAAATCCAAAGAATTGTGGATAATGGAAATCAGAAATTAAACCAGAGGTTGATTAAAAAACTCAACAGGTCTGACAGCATCTGTGGAGAGAAAGCAGAATTAAAGTTTTGGGTCCAGCGACCCTTCTTCAGAACTGATTGTAGCTGGGAAAAAGTTGGTATATATGCTGAAGTCAGGGTGGGGTTGGGGGTGGGTGTAGGAGTAAAGGATAGGTGGAGGTGGAGCCCAAAGACAAAGAAGAAGACAGTGGGCAAAGGAATAGGTAAAGGTCAGTCTGGGAGAATGTATAGCTGCTAATGAGGACCGTTAGCGGTTGTGGTAGCAGCCCATGTAATGGCAGGTCCTGGTCTTTGGGGGCTTGGGTAAGGACATGAGAGAAGGTTCCTGAGCCCTAAAATTGTTCAACCTGATTAAGAGTGTGCAGTGTTCCCAAGTGGAAAATGAGGTGTTGTTCTTTTAGCTTGTGCTGAGCTTCACTGGAGCATTGCAGCAAGCCCAAGATAGAGATGTTGGACAGGGAACATGGTGGTGTGTTGAAATGGAAAGCAACCGGGAGCTCAGGATCTTTTTGGCGGATACCTACATTTCAAATGATAAGGCTAAAGCATTATCAACAATTTTCACCAAGAAGTGCTGACTGGATGTTCCATCTTGGCCTCCTCCAGAGCTCCCCAGCATCACAGATGTCAGTCTTCAGCTAATTCCATTCACTCGCTTTGATATTAAGGAAGTTGAAGACACTGGATGCTGTAAAGGTTATGGGCCTTGACAATGTTCAGGCTATAGTACTGAAGATTTGTGCTCCAGAACTTGCCACACCCCTAGCCAAGCTGTTCCAGAACTGCTAAGTTATTGGCATCTACCCAACGATGCTTTCTTTCGTTCCAATCATCTTGTTTATGAGATCAGCGTGTTGGCTTGCTGCAATGTCCTCACAAGGCAAGGAAGTTCACATCGCAGGAGGGGTTGGGTTTGCTTTGAAGATTTTGTCTTGATGATTTCTGGAAATATCAAGAAGCAAGCAGCTTGTTCATTCTGTGCTTGGTAGCAGTTCTTTTAGCAATCCAGCAAAAGACCGTTTTAGGAAAATTTAATGTAGGGAATATAGCTTTTTTTGAAAAAGAAACAATTCAAGATCTCTCTCTTTCTGCTGTCTGGTCAGTACAGTTAATTATTGAATACTAATGTTGAACTGAGTAATTTTAAACCCAGAGAACCTGGGGTTTATATCAATTTGGAGAATTTCAGTTAGATGCACCTATGGTGTCCTGGGAAAAGGATGAGGAGGAAAATGAGTGGGGGTTTTTGCCATGAATATCTCCTGCTGATTTTGAGCATGATGTAAAAACAATCATAGTTGAGAGTGTGTTGCTGGAAAAACACAGCAGGTCAGGCAGCATCCGAGGAGCAGGCAAATTGACATTTCAGGCCGGAGCCCTTCATCAGGAATTAGTACAGATCACCCATTCTCTCTCCTACTCTTAGAATCAATTATTTAGCGGTTTGTCTGTCCTCGTGTGCTATCCATAATTTCCTTGTTCACCTAGCCCTTTCATATCTTTCTCTCCATCTGTCTGGGCTCCATCTCCACCCATCCACTCACCTCTCCACTCTGCCCCTCTCTCCTCGTCCAGCCTTAACTTCAGCAAAAACATCACATTTTCCTACCTGCTGTCAGTTCTGATGAAGTATCACTGGATTTGAAACATTATCTCTGCTTTCATCCCACACATGCTGTCAGACCTGCCAAGTTTCACCAGCTATTTCTGTATTTGCTTCAGCATCGATGGTTCCTGCATTCTAGTATTGATCTGCATACAGCTACTGACACTGATAAAGCATTAAATAAAATCATTTCTTGCCAAGACACGTATTTCAATTGTTAATAGCTCTGTGATTTTCTTTATTTATCCGTGGGCTGTGGGTATCACTGACAAGGCCAGTATTTGTTGTCCATCTCTAAAAGCGGCTAAGAGATGATCACATTGATGTGAGTCTGCAATCACACATCGGCCAGACCAGGTAAGCATGGCACATTTCTTTCCCTAAAGGCCATCAGTGAACCAGACTCTGTTTTACAACAATTGGCCACTGTTACATAGATTAGGATCATGATTTTTCTTTTTTCCTGATGTAAAAGGATATATATGTTAGGTGGCCCAGTCAGCTTATTAAGACTTGAAAGGTGACTGAGGCCAAGTACCCTGCAGGCCTTGACACTGATGACCTGAGTTGATGGAGGCCAACAACTAGATTTCAGCAGTTTCGGGATCCTGAAGTCCACTTGTCAAGGCCTAGTCCTTGGGGATCTAGTGATGAGAACATAAGTTTTGTTTGCCTCCTTATCATGTGAAGAAGGGAGTCAGAGGACCTGGGGGAGGGGGGCAATCCTTCAGATGAGAGGTAAATTGAACTCTACATCCCAAAAACAACTTGGCAGCCTGGTCGTCATTGTTTCCCAGTCAGAAAACTAGCCACCTTTCTTGCCCACCCAGGAAGCAAGTGATCAGGGAGGTACTGGTTTGAGGTCCTTAAGTAGCCATTAATTGGCTAAATAATGAAGGACCTTCATTGCTGGCGAGTCAAGAAAGTTGCCCATGGATTCTCAAGATTCAAATCTTGCCCTGGCACATATAAGGATTTAAAATCACTAAGAGTCCAATCATGACCATGAAACCAATGTCAATTGGCAGAAAATCCAGCTGGTTCACCAATTTCTGTTAAAGGAAGAACAGCTGCCCTTACCCAATCTGGCCGACATGTGTCTCCAGACCCACAGCAATGTGCATTGGCTATTAACTGCCCTCTGGTCAATTAGGGATGAGCAACAAACGCTGGCCTAGCCAGCGACACCCACATCCTGTGAATTAATTTTTTTTTTAATGCAGAGATGGTGAGAAAGTGCTGAGCTTCTCTCAAGGAGGAACTTGCTCAATTATTTACTATTCTTCCCAAGGAGAGTAAATCTGGTTCTGCTTTCAAATCCAAATTTTGTTTTCATGAACTGTTTTTATGAACTAATACTTCAATTTGCACCAGCTGCCACTGGGAGGATTTGATCCCATATCTGGAGGACATTAGCTTGGGCCTCTGGATTACAGCTCTGAAGAAGAGTCACATTGGAATTGAAATGTTAACTCTGTTTCTCTCACCACAGATGCTGCTATCCGACTGAGTTTCTCCGGTATACTCTATTTGTTTCTCGATTACTAGTCCACAGACATGAGCACTCTGCCACCATGTCCCCCATGTGATGTGTCACTAATCCATCCAGACCATGAATATAGCCATGTGCCATTCTCTATCTGCAGTGAGTTATCTGATTTGGCAATGGTGACAGAGCTGGGTGTGAAGGGAGTGGGGAAAGGAGCAAGGGTGGGGGGAGTGTATAAGTCAACAACTGGTCTTAGTATTCCTGCTATTAGTAAAGAGGGAAAGAATGGTTACTGTTCCTGTTGCTGGTGTTGTTCACATGTGGAATCTGGGAGATCATGCTGCTGCATATTTCAGTTACAATCTTTGATACTGCTAGACTTGACAAGTTTTGGCCTCTTGCACATTTAATCTTAATTGTTCCATTGCTGGCTTTGCCTTCAGTTGCCTAAGTCAAAAATAGCATTCCTACACCTGTCTGCATATTTCCTTTAAAACATTCCATAAAAACTGCTTCTTTGACCAAGCTTCTGAATTAATATCGCCTCCTGTGGTTTGGTGCTACAGAAGTTGCGAAAGAAATTAAAATTCAGAAGAAGAGTCGGTTTAGACTCGAAACAACCATTAACTTGATTTCTCCACAGATGCTGCTGGACCTGCTGAATTTCTCCAGCATTTTTTTCTTTTTATTTCAGCTTTCCAACATCTGTATTCCTTTGCTTTTATTGTAGAATATAAAGTTGTTGTTTGGTATCCAGCAGAAAGTGAGGACTGCAGATGCTGGAGATCAGCGTCAAAGAGTGTGGAGCTGGAAAAACACAGCCAATCAGGCAGCATCCGAGGTGCAAGAGAATCAACGTTTCCTGATGAAGGGCTTATGCTTGAAACGTCGATACTCCTCCACCCCAGAGCTGCCTGTGCAGCTGTGCTTTTCCAGCTCTACACTCTTCAACTGTTGCTCGAATAAAACAGAGGGCCTACAATGTCGAAACAGGCCATTTGGCCCAACAAGTCCACACCAACTCTCTGAAAAGCAACCCATCCAGACCCCTACCCTATATTTACCCCTGACTAATGCACCTAACCTACACATCTCTGAACACTATGGGCAATTTAGCACAGCCAATTCACTTAACCTGCACATTTTTGGAATGTGGAAGGAAACCAGAGCACCCAGGGGAAACCCACGCAGATACAGGGAGAATGTGCAAACTCCACACAGACAGTTGCCTGAGGTTAGAATTGAACCCAGGTCTGTGGTGCTGTGAGTCACCATGCCACCCCATGTTAGGTAGCTAGCCAACTCTCCATTCACTACTTAAATTCACAGATGAAGAATAGCTACTTCAGTGTGACTCCAGAATGTGTTCTGCTGTATTCGAGAAGAGAATGGTCAGAGGATATTTATGGAGAATTGAAGCAGGAAAATAAAGCTAAAATAACATTAATTCAAAATTAAAATTTTGAAGTGAGATCAACATTCAATTGGACAAAAGAAGTACTTTTTTCAAAGAAAACTTTTAACATTTGTAGACTAGGAGTTATCCTAATTACAGCGCATGAAAGTATGGAACAAAATGTTAAATACAGAGATAAAGAAAAAATGCATTCACTTTAAACAGAGGAAATGAGAAGGTCTTATCTGAATCATAACATTGGCATTCACTCAGAATATATTCATTTTCTTGTCAGGCATAAGTCTACATACTTTCTAAACAGAAGTTGCTGTCTTGTTTATGATTTGGAACTGAATTACATAAATACAGCAGAGATGTAAAACATGAACCACATAATTCCAGGCATCTCTCAGGGAGTGTCTTAGTTCAGTGTGGAGAGCAGGACAACATACCAGACGCAGTACTGAAAATGAAGTGCCAAATGATGAATATATCGCACAGGACTACATGCATACCAAACAGTTGAAGCAGCATGTGAAAGACGAGATAAGTGAGCAACAGACCAAATCAAAGGTCTGCAGTCCATAGTTCTGAATATTGGTGGACAATTAAACAACTTACTCAAGAAAGAGACCCCACAAATATTCCCACCCTTAATGATAAAGGGCCCAGCCAATCAGTGCAAAAAACAAGGCTAAAGCATTTGCAACTAAATGTAGTCTTAAGTGCCAAGTGTGTGATCGATCTCAGACTCCTTGTGAGTCATTCGGCATCAGCCAAGCCTTCAGCCAAATCAGTGCACCACATGTGATATTAAGATAAGGCTGAAGGCACCAGATACAGCAAAGGCTAAATTCCCTGATATGATCTAGGCAATAGAATGAAGACATATGCTTCAGAATAGGGGAGTTGATGGCCTTATGGTATTATTACTGGACTGATAATCCTGAGATCTGAGTAATGTTCTGGGAACCCGAGTTTGAATCCTGTTACAGCAGATGTTGTAACTTGAATTCAATAAAATTCTGGAATTAAAAGTCTAACAATGACCATGAGACCATTGTCAGAAAAACTCATCTGATTCACTCATGTTCTTTAGGGAAGGAAACTGCCCATCCTTAATTGGTCTAGCCTACATGTGACTCCAGGTCTACAGCAATATGGTTGACTCATAATTGCCCTCTGGGCAATTAGAGGTGGGTAATACATGCTGCCTTAGCTAGTAATGCCCTCATCTCATGAGTGAATTAAAAAAATAGAATTAGTCATGTCTCTCACCAATTAGTTTTGGTACAGCTCCAACACTAACATCTACCTGACAATGTGGAAAATTGTCCAGGTTTGTCCTGTCCTACAAAAATCAGCAAAATGAAAGCATTTAAACTGTGATAACTTGCTCATGGATGCTCAATTTGTGCTGTGTCTGAGCTATTCAGTTCCGGACCTCATTACCACCTTAGTTCAAACATGAACAAGAGAGCAGAAACTGAGAGGTAAGATGAATGATTATCTTTGACATTAGTTGAATGAATGGCGGAATGAAGGAAGTTTTTTAAATTTTATTTACTGGGATGCAGGCATTGTTGGTAAGACCACCTTTTACTGCATAGAAAAGTATGAAAAAAAATGAAAAGAGAAGAGAGACTATTAAAGTGTCCAGGACACAAAATAAGACAGTGTTTGGAAAGGATTAGGAATCAAACTTCAAATACACTGGATAAAGGAATGACTATGGGAAGAGAAACAGTAAATACAGGACTGAAGGTGTTGTATCTGAATGCACACAGTATATGAAATAAGCTTGTGGCACAGATCGAAATTGGCAGGTATGATGTGGTGGCATCATGGAGACATGGCTGCAAGGGAATCAGGACTGGGAGCTAAATATCCAAGGATATGCAACCTATTGAAAAGATAGGCAGGTGGGCAGAGGGGGTGGGGTTGCCTTGTTAGTCAGAAATGCAATCAAATCATTAGGAAGAAATGATGTACAGGCCTCCAAACAGTAGTCAGGATGTGGGGCACAAGATACACCAGGAGATTGAAAAGGTGTGTAAGAAAGGCAAGGTTACAATGATCATGGGGGATTTCAATGTGCAGGTGGACTGGGAAAATCAGGTTGGTGATGGATTGCAAGAAAAGGAATTTGTGAAATGTCTACGAGATGGCTTTTTGGAGCAGCTTCTGATGGAGCCCACGAGGGAACAGCTATTCCAAATTTATGAAGTCTGCCTCTTGCACATCAATAAGGCAACTTAAGGTGAAGGAACCCTTAGGCGGCATTGACCAAAACATGATAGAATTTACTCTGCAATTTGAGAGGGAGAAAGTGGAATCAGATGTAGCGGTTTTACAGTTAAATAAAGGCAACTACAGAAGCATGAGGGAGGAGCTGACCAGAATTGACTGGGAGATGAGCCTTGCAAGAAAGACAATAGAACACCAATGGAAGGAATTTCTAGGAGTAATTTGGGAGACACAGAGAGATTCATCCTCAGGAAAAAGAAGCATACTAAAGGGCAAATGAGGCAACTATGGCTGACAAGAGAAGTCAGGGACAGCATAAAAGCAAAAGAGAAAGCATATAATGTGGCAAAGGGCAATGGGAAATCAGGGGATTAGAAAGACTACAAAGATCAACAGAGAAGATTAAAGAGGGTAAGCTAGTCAGTAATATAAAAGAAGATTGCAAGAGTTTCTTCAGCTATTTAAAGGGCAAAAGAGAGGCAAAAGTGAACATTAGGCCATTAGAAAATGACTCCAGAGAAGTAGTAATGGGAAACAAAGAAATAGCAGAGGAACTGAACAATAACTTTGTGGCAGGCTTCAGGGTGGAGGTCATAAGTAACATCTCAAAGATTCAATAGGTTCAGGAGGCAGAGGTGGGTTGGTGGCCATCACCAAGGAGAAGCTGCTAGAAAAACTGAAATGACAAATCACCTGGACCAGATGGACTACACCCCAGAGTTCTGAAGGAGATAGCTGAATAGATTGTGGAGGCGTTAGTGGTGATCTTCCAGGAATCACTGGAATCAGGGACTGTTCCAGAGGACTGGAAAATCCTTAAAGTAACCCCTCTGTTTAAAAAGGGAGTAAAGCAAAAGATAGGAAATTGAAGGCCGAATAGCCTGACCTTGGTCGTTGTTAAGATTTTGGAGTCCATTGTGAAGGATGAGATTTCTGAATACTTGAAAGTGTACAAGAAATTGGGCAAAATCAGCATGATTTCATTTAGGGAGGCCATGCCTGACAAATTTGTCAGAATTCTTTGAGGAGGTAATGAGCATGTTGGACCAACGCGAACCAATGGATACTATCTGCCTGGATTTCAAGAAGGCCTTTGACAGGATGCCGCACAGGAGGCTGCTGTGTATGACAAGAGCCCATAGTGTTAGGGGTAAGGTACTAGCGTGGATAGAAGCTTAGCTGTCTGGCAGAAAGCAGAGAGTGGGGATAAAAGGTCCTTTTCAGGATGGTAGCCAGTGACAAGTGGTGTTCCACAAGGGTCAGTGTTGGAACCACAACTTTTCATTTCATACATTAATGATCCAGGTGAAGGAACTGAGGGCATTCTGGCTATGTTTGCAATTGATACAAAGATCGGTAGAGGGTTAGGTAGTACTGAGGGGGTGGCAGACTGCAGAAAGTTATGGACAGGTTAGAAGAATGGGCAAAAAAGCAGCAGATGGAGTGCAGCATGGGAAAGTGTGAGGTGATACACTTTGTTAGGAGGAATACAGACTATATTCTAAATGGGGAGAAAATTCAGAATCTGAAATGCAAAGAGATTTGAGAGTCCTAGTCCAGGATTCTCTCAAGGTAAACTTATAAGTTGAGTCAGTAGTTAGGAAAGCAAATACAATGTTGGCATTTATTTTGAGAAGACTAGAATATAAAAGCAGGGATGTACTTCTGAGGCTTTATAGGGCTTTGGTCAGACCACATTTGAATTGAATTTATTGTCACATGTACCGAGGTACAGTGAAAAGCTTTGTCTTGCGAGCAATACAGGCAGATCACAGAGTTAAATAGCATAGATAAGTAAACAGCAGCAAAAACAAAAACAAAGGTACAGGTGAATGCTAAGAGTTTGTGAGTCCATTCAGTATTCTAACAACAGTAGGGTAGAAACTGTTTTGAAACTGGCTGGTGCGTGTGTCTGTACCTTCTCCCTGATGGTAGAGGTTGTAGAAAAACATTGCCAGGGTAGGATGGATCTTTGAGAATACTGGCGGCCTTTCCTTGACAGTGGGCCTGGTAGATGGATTCTATAGATGGGAGGTTGGCCTTTGCGATTGGCCGAGCCGAGTTCACCACTCTCTGTAACCGTCTCCGATTTTGAATGGTATAGTTGCCATACCAGGTAGTGATACATCCAGACAGAATGCGCTCGATGGCGTACCTATAAAAGTTGGTAAAGGTATTCACCTTAGAATATTGTGAGCAATTTTGGGCCCCATGCTTCAGGAAGGATGTGCTGGCCCTGGAGTGTGTTCAGAAGAGGTTTATGGGAATGGTCTGAGGAATGAACAGCTTAACACATGAGGAATGTTTGAAGATTCTGAGTGTATACTTGATGGAGTTTAGAAAGATGAGGGGGGGAATCTAACTGAAACTTACAGAAAACCAAACGACCTGGACAGTTTGGACATTGGGAAGATGTTTCCATTAACAGGAGAGACAAGGACCTGAGGACACAGTTTTAGAGTAAAGGAAAGATCCTTTAGAACAGTGATGAGGAGAAACTTCTTCAGCCAGATAGTGGCGAATGTGTGGAATTCATTGCCACAGAAAACTGTGGAGTCCAGGTCATTGAGTATATTTGGGACAGAGATAGATAGGTTCTTAATTGTCATGGGGATCAAATGTTACTGGGAGAAAGCGGGAAAATAGGGTTGAGAAACTTATCTGCCATGATTGAATGGTGGAGCAGACTGGATAGATCGGATGATCTAATTTCTGCTCCTATGTCTAAAGGTCTTACTGTCCATCCCAAACGTCTTTGAGCTGAACACTTGCTGGGTCATTTCAGACTGCAGTCAAGATTCAACTACATTGTGGGTCTGGAGTCACATGTAGGCAAGTCCTACTAAGAACGGCTGTTTCCTTCCCTCAAGGACATTTGTGAACCAAATGGGTTTTTTCTTAACAAGAGTGAAGTCACTGGAAATCAAGGCAAAAGTTCTCCACTGGTTTGAGTCATACCCAGCACAAAGAAAGTCATATGTGACTGATGCCAGGCAATCATCTCAGCTCAAGGCAAATCCTGTCAGAGTTCCTCAAGGTTCTGCTGATGTCCTGGCCTCAAAGTTTGTTATTGAAAAATTCTTCTGCCATCTACACTGGCACTGGTCTTTGCTGTTGTCTGTGTTATGGACCAGACCAGACCCCCTCAAAACATTTCAAGAAGGTAGCCCAGACCCTAACAGTTCTATATTCCAGGAGTGATACAGCTGGTCAAAACCCTTTGGTTTCAAACAAAACAGAATTTATTTACAGAGTACCAAATTAAACACAAACAAAAGAGAACAGGAAACAGAATAACTTAACCACCCAAAAACCCAACAGAATATCCCAATTTAATGATGTTGTTCCAAATTCCTGCAACAATTGCCATAAACACACGTTGACAAAAAAGGTAAAATTAAACACAGGACCTTTACAGTTGAGAGAGAGACATCAGAGAGATTCAGGATGGAACACCTTCTTCCATGTAGCTGTTTCTTCTTTCCCAGCTAACAACTGAACAGCAGCTCTGAACAGCCAGACTACTAAAAGTCAAACCAAACCAAAATGGCAAAATGCAGAGCTAGGAGTATTGACCACTCCCCTTTCATTATACAGTTTTTTTTTAAACTTAAAAGCTTCATTAAGTAGATAAACACAGACATTTTGGAACCTGTTTCTTTACGATCCCTCTGAAAAAAAAAACCAAGGACAATCTAATCTTGTGCATGGAGCAGCATAATCACATCTGTCTCAACATAGAGATTAGCAGCTGGTTTTGAACATATTTAACTATGATTGTTCCAATAAATATGCAGCCTGTGTGCCACCATTCATGTTCATTGCTGGGAAGGGTTATAAGATGCATAATTTTGCATAATCTGATAATTTTGAAAGACCAGGGAATATCATGATTTGGAGATGCTGGTGTTGGACTGGGATGTACAAAGTTAAAAATCACACAACACCAGATTATAGTCCAACAGGTTTAATTGTGCTTCCAATTAAACCTGTTGGACTATAACTTGGTGTTGTGTGATTTTTAACAGGGAATATTAGGATATTTCACCTTGCCTCCTGGAAAAGGAGAGTCAACTTGATTGACATTTTATTTTAGGAGGCTACAAAGATGGTGAATATGGAAAGGCCAGTTTATATTATCTGTCCAGGCTTACAAAAAGCTTTTGATAAACTTCTGCACAAATGGCTTCAAAGAACTAACTAAAAACCAAAACAACTGTGGATGCTGTAAATCAGAAACAAAAACAGAAGTTGCTGTAAAAGCTCAGCACATCTGGCAGCAATAGTGAAGAGAAATCAAAGTTAACTTTCGGGTCCACTGACCTTTTCTCAGAAAATCTTGTAGATCAGCAGGTATCAGATAAAGAATTGGTTGCATTTGCCTCATTCCTCTCTTCAAATTTAGGACATCCTCATAATGCTACACAACACAATCACTCTACTCAATGGGACAGGATTTAAACAGACATAGCAACTCAAATTGGAGATCTGTTAGGCTGTGTGTGCCACCAGCAGCAACAGAATTGTATTCAACCACAACATGTAACTTCATTGTCTGGCCTATCCTCCACTCTACCATCGAGACAGGAAATTAACATTGGTTTATTGTAGAGTGGCAGGGACAGCACTGCACATAATCAAAAATAAAGTATCTGTTATGATTGTAAAGACATCAGCTAGGTGGACCTCATAGAATATGAGTTCCCTGTTTGGGGCTATTAATCTGGTCCAATCAGAGAGTCCTGGCTGACAGATAAAAACAGACATGCCAGAGGTTGTGTTCACTCTGGGACTTTGCTCTGAGGGAGCTGTATCAGTGTCAAGGACACTCCAAATGTAAATAAAGTGCAACTTACTGACAATATATTGGCCTCAGTGAAGTAATTTCAGTTTCAACCTGGTGAAGTGACAACACATTACAGAGCTAAGCAATTCCACAATCAACTGGTGGGATCTAAACTCTGTAGTATTGCCACATAAATTTAAATTTTATTGTAGCTTCATTTTCCTGCTTCATGTTTTTCCAGACAATTAAGCTTCTTTCCATTGCTGTAAAAGCTCTATGAATGTCTGTAAACTCTATGAAGGTCCATGTGACACAAGATTGTTGCAAAAGTGAATACTACATAAGGACATAAAGTCAGCATAGTTAAGCATTAAAGTATTAGTGTCTTTGCCTTGTTAAAGCCTTGGACCAGCCGCATTTAGAATACCATGTTCTATTTTGCTGCTATAACATAATGATACGACTAACAAATGTTCAACCGTCAGCAGTCATTATGGAACTAAGTTTATTTCAACAACCCCAAAAGAGAGGGAAAAAGACCCTACATGGACTACAACGGTTCTATAAGGTGGATTATTGCTAAATTCTCACACACTATGAAGCACGGTTGATAAATGCTGGCCTAACCAGTAATGCTCATATCCCACAAAAGAAAACAAAGAACATCAAAATGGCTGATACAATGGCCTACCTGCTCTTAAGTAGGTGGAGTCAGTGAAGTGATCTGGCTGTGACAGGCTGTCATCAATTCCATGTGCAATGACAACAGCATTAGCTTTGAAGCAGAGGTATTAAAACTGAAGCATCACAAATTTAAACAGCTGCTTAATGGATAAAGTTGATAATGATAATCAGTCTGAAGATGGAATTATTGGCAGTAGACACTTAAGGATTTTCAGATTATAATTTTATTTCTTTTAATTGATCACAGCATGAGGATATAGCTGG
Organism: Chiloscyllium plagiosum; assembly: GCF_004010195.1. Classification (NCBI taxonomy): domain Eukaryota; kingdom Metazoa; phylum Chordata; class Chondrichthyes; order Orectolobiformes; family Hemiscylliidae; genus Chiloscyllium; species Chiloscyllium plagiosum. The sequence continues at coordinate 99,549,378 of NC_057714.1, read as the reverse complement.
GCCAGCATTTCTTGCCCAACCCTAATTGCCCAGAGGGCAGTTTCAGCCACATTGCTGTGTGTCTGCAGTTGCATGTAGCCCAGATCAGGTAAGGGCAACAGATTTCCTTCCCTGAAGAAAAATTAGTGATTCAGATCCAGTTTTCTAAAAATCAACATTGGTTTCATGGCCAATGTTAGATTCCTAATTCCAGATTTTTGTGAAAATCAAATTCCACTATCTGTCATGGAGGGGTTCAAACCTGGGTCCCCAGAACATTATCTGGCTCTCTGCATTAACAATTCAGTAGTAGAACCATGTCGCTGTTACCGCTCCATGTTCAGAACTGGATGAATAGTGAATGCACTGAATCTCCTTAAACTAACACCAATGACAATATATGTCTCTTTGTCATCTTGGTGGTTGCTGAGAATGACCAACATCTGACCTTCTGACCAACACTGAAGTTTGATGCGTTAGGTATTATGACTCGTTCACTTTGTTTTTCTTTTTGTATTGCTATTGACATCAAGCTTAAGTAACCTAACCGTTGTCCTAGGAATGTATTTAAAAACTAACTCACAAGGTGGAAAACCTGTTATTGATTGTGGGGTTATTCTGTAAGAGAACATAAAATGTCTAGTTGGTGTTGAAGGAAACAAAATGAAAATCATGACCTATCATGCCATCAAGCAAACACACATGAAAAGATTTCATCGCAGTCTGTATAACTTTCTTTTGTAGTACCATTCAGTGCAGGGTGATGTGATGGTATTAGTGTTTGACTCCATTTTCTCCCTTCCAAATCTTAACTTACACCTAAATTACATCTTCTTTTCTCTTTCACCACCATTAACAACCCCTTTGTGTTTTGCACTGGGCTGCTATACCATCTGTCCTCTTGCTTTTCCTCCACCTCTGTCAATGGAGTTAAAAAAACTCAGTTGCTGACACCTTTCAGTTCTGAAGAAGAACTGAAAAGTTAACTGTTTTTCTATCTCCACAGAAGCTGCCAGAACTACTGAATTCCTGTAGTAATCTCTGCATTTGTTTCAGAGGAATTATTTTACCTGCCATACACAATGAAGCAGACTTTGGAATATATTGGGCACTGCTCATACATTGTCATCTATCTATCTTGAAAGTCACCATTGATAAGAAATTCCAACACTGGGCCACCTGCACCAATTCAGTCTTCTACAATCCACGGCTGTGCTTGTCAGTATAGACTTCTGCAAGTCAATTAAACTCCTAACATACAGAGTAGCTGTCATCACCACATTCCTGTACTGCAATGAGACCCAGACTGTGTACCATTGTCACATTAAAGAACTGGAGACATTCCATCAACAATTTCTCTGCCACTTCCTCAAAATTCAGTGCAAAGACTTTTGGTGTCCTTCTTGAACCCAGCATTCAAGAGGGTGGAGTGATGAGGACAATATTTCTGACTCAACAGCCAGCAAGATCCACAGCACAGAAAATCTTCTTTCAGTCCATCAAGTCGACACCAGTCAAAAACAACCACTTAACTATTCTAATCCCATTTTCCAGTACTTGGCCCTAGCCCATGTATTGCTTATAGAACATAAGAACATAAGAACTAGGAGCAGGAGTAGGCCATCTGGCCCTTCAAGCTTGCTCTGCCATTCAATAAAATCATGGCTGAGCTTTTCGTGGCCTCAGCTCCACTTACCCATCCTCTCACCATAACCCTTAATTCCTTTACTTTTCAAAATCTTACCTTTGAAAGCATTTACTGAGGATGCCTCAACTACTTCACTGGGCAGTAAGTATCAGATCAGTGTTAAGAGAAACTATTGGAGAAAATAGGGGAGAAAATTGGATCTCCATTTTGAGAGGCAAGGTTTTATCAGGGATAGTCAGCAAGGCTTTATGATGAGTTTATGTTAAGTTCCTGTATTAGTTAATGCAGTGAGCTTCCATTGATGCACAGATTATTTCTGGGACCTCATGTTTAAATCTGCAGATTATCAAGTGTTACAAAATGCTTACTTCAGCAGTTACTTAAGTATATTAGCTCTATCTAGTATATAATGCATGTTTATATATCAGGTAATATCCATAATAAAGAACGTTCCCTGAGTCGGTGTGGATATCATTATTTTAGTGTATTTTTTCAGATATTCAGCATCTGACAGGCACTCCAGATAAATCACTTTAAGACCACTGGCTGAAGTGATGACGTCCAACGAAGCCAGCCCGCTACCGGATTGGCTGAACCCAGTGTTTGGGGCGGGGCGTGGGGGGGGGGGGGGGCATTCGTGCCGCGGTTGCCATGGTTTCACAATAGGGCCCGACCCAGTCGCCATGGTTGCAGGCCCGATCGGCGCAAGCGCTGTTTCGAATGTTTCTCCCGGAACCAAAATGGCGGCTCCTTGGTAACCAGAGATCCGCGGGCACGCCATAGTAACGCCGCCCGCTGGCACCATGAAGTCCAGCAAGGTAAGATTAAACAACAAAGGGTGGGGAGAAAAGGTGCTTGAATTGTAACGGAACGAGTCTTGGAGATTTGGGAAGAAGCTTTGAACGGGGGGGCTCAGACAAAAAACTCGGGAGCGAAGGGGTTCAGAAATGTCACAATGCTTGTCCAGGACAGAATTAGGCTCTTGGGGTCATCGTGTCCGTGCAGTTCATCCAGTAACCTAGCTATACTGTAGACCTGTGAGTCCAACTTCGGTGGTGGGTAATTTGTGAGAAATGATCCTGCAAGATAGGATTTATATGCATTTGGAGAGACAAGGACTGATTAAGGATAGTCAGTATGGCTTTGTGCGGGGGAAATCATGGCTGTCAAACGTGATTGAGTTTTCTGAGGAAGGAACCAAGAGGATTGATAAGGGCACATAGGTAGACACTATTTACTTGGACGAAAGTGAGGACTGCAGATGCTGAAGATCAGAGTCAAGATTAGAATGGTGCTGGAAAAGCACAGCAGGTCAGACAGGCAGGAATCTGATGAAGGGCTCCTGCCCGAAATGTTAATTTTCCTGCTCCTCCGATGCTGCCTGACCTGCTGTGCATCCTCCCCCCCCCCCCCAACTCAATTATTTACTTGGAGTTTGGTAAAGCCTTTGACAAAAGTTCTGCAATGTAGACTAGTAAAGATGTGGAGGTGCCGGTGTTGGACTGGGGTGGACAAAGTTAAAAATCACACAGCACCAGGTTATAGGCCAATAGGTTTATTTGGGAACAGTGCTCCGAAAGCTAGTGTTTCCAAATAAACCTGTTGGACTTTAACCTGGTGTTGTGTGATTTTTAACTTATACGAGTAAAGTTACATTGCATAGGATTCAGAGTGAGCTTGCCAGTAGGACACAAAGTTGGCTTAACAGCAGGAGATAGAGAACGATAGTGGAAGCCTGTGACCAATGGTGTTCCACAGGAATCAGCACTGGGTCTGCTTTTGTTTGTCATTTGTACAAATGATTTAGATGTGAATATAGAAGGCATAATTAGTAAGATTGTGGATGACACCAAAATTGGTGGTAAAGTGGACAGTGAAAAAGGTTATCTTGTATTATAAAGACATCTTGATCAGTTGAGTTAATGGGCTATAGAATGGCAGATGGACTTTCTTTGGATAAATGCGAGATATAGCATTTTGGGAAAACAAACAAAGTTAAGACTTACACAATTAAATGTAGGGCCTTGGATAGTGTTGAGAGTGTGGTGCTGGAAAAGCACAGCAGGTCAGGCAGCATCTGAGGAGCAGGAGAATCAACATTTGGATAAATATGTGAATATGAAATCTTGGAGTGATATGAGCTGTGTGTAGGTAGATGAGACTAGTTTTAGTTTTACATTATGGTCGTCATGGACTGATTGGACTGAAGGGTCCATTTTCATGCTGTATGACTCTATGATTTTACTATAACCCCAATTCCCAACTCTTGGCCCATATCTAGAATGCTTCAAGTGATCATCTAAATACTACTTAAATGTTGTGCGATTTCTGTCTAGAAATCTGGAACTCTCTGCCTTTCAATTTGGCAGAGAGTTACAGATACTTACCAGATTCTGCTTGAAAACATTCTTCCTCCAGTCCTATCTAAATCTCCCGTCCTTTAACTTAAAACTGCTCCCTAGTTATTCATCCCTCCATTAAGTGAATACATTTCTTCCTCTCTACCCAAATATGCCCCTCACAATTTAGGAAATCTGAATTAGGTCCTCCCTCCATCTTTTCTGTTCTAAGGAGAACAACTCCAGTCTAACGAATATCGCTCCAGTCCAGAAAACATCCTGGTGAATCTCCACTGCAGCCTTTCTTGTGCAACCAAAACAGCACACAGTACTCCAGATGTGGCATAATCAATATAATATGTAGCCTCATCATAATTTCCTTGCTGTTGTATTCAGTGTCACAGATAATAAAGGCATGTATCCCACATGCTGCCTTTACCATATTACCTATCTGTCCTGTTGCTTTAAAGGACATGAAGGTCTCTCTGATCCTCTATGCCTCCTAGTGTCCTACCATTTGTGACTTCCTTACCTTGTTAGTCCTAAAAAATTACTTTACTCTCTTCAGAGTTAAATTACATTTGCTGTTGCTTTGCCTGCCGACCACCCCAAACATATTATTCTGCAGTTTCCTTCTCACAGTTCACCACACCACCGATTTTTGTGTCATTATTGAATGTACTGATCAAACCTCTTGCATTACCTCTCAATCATTAACATACACTACAAAGAGCAAGGAACCCATCACTGAACCATATAGTGTGTCACTGGAAACAGGCTTCCAATGTTTTAAGGAACTTTTGACCATTTCACTTTGGCCCCTGTTGCTAAGATAATTTTCTATCCTGTTTGCTAAATTTGCCCTTGATCACTTGGGCTGTTCCCTCTCATGCAAGACTTTGGCAAAAGTCTTATTGAGATCCAGATATCTACTCACCTTCTTGAAAAATTCACTCAAACCTGTTAAACATGATCTCTCATTGACAAAGCAATGCTGACTTTCCTTGATGAACCCCTTGCCTCTCCAAGTGGAGATTAGTTCTGTTCTTCAGTTTTTTTTCCAATAATTTCAGTATCACTGATGTTATACTCATTGGCCTATTGTTCTGTGTTTTATTCCTTCCACTCTCTTGAACAACAGAGCCATATTTGAAATAGAATTTGAAAATTACTGTCCGATCTCCTTCATTCTCCTTGCCTGTCTCCCAGATTAGCCGGTTATATATTTCATCTGGATCTGAGGATTTATTCAATTTTAGGCCCACCCAAAATTGCGGAATCCACCTCCTTCTCAATTATAATTTGTTCAAGTATATCACAGTTCTTTTCTGATTTTTATACTAACATAGTTCTTCTTTATTATGCAGATGTAATGAATACAGATGCAATTCACCTATGTATTTTGCCTCCATCCACAGTTTGCCATTTAGATCCTTAATGGGCCCTAGTCTTTTGCTGACTATCCTCTTTCCCTTAACATACTTATAAAATGTCTTTGGATTTTCCTTAATTTTACCTGTCATTGTTTCTTCATGTCCCTTGTTTATTTTCCTATTTCATCTTACAAGTAAACTCTGCACTTTCTGTACTTCTCCAGGGCTTTTGTTATTCTGAGCCCTCTGTATCTACCATAAGCTTCCTTTTTTTTGTGATCAAATCCTATCCATTGCTCAATATACAAGGTTCTTGGAATATTTGGTTCCACTTTTCACCACCTTCATAAGAATATGTTGGCCCTGCACTTTCACTATGCCTTTTTGAAAGATTTCCCCTGCTCTGATAGAGAGTTTCCTAAAAGAAGTAATCCACTTTGACCAGATTATGTGTTACCATATTAAAATCACCCTTCTCCCAATTCAAAGCTTGTATTTCTGATTTATCTTTGTCCTTTATGTCAAAAACAGTCCTTGACCAACGACAGGAGGGATTGGCATGGTGGCTCAGTGGTTAGAACTGCAGCCTACAATGCAAGGTACCTGAGTTTGATTCCAGCCTTTGGTGGAGAATGTGTGGAGTTTGCACATTCTCCCTGTGTATGTGTGGGTTTACTCCAGATGGTTTGGTTTCCTCCCACAGTCCAAAGATGTGCAGGTTCAATGGATTGGCCATGGTGAATTGCCCATAGAATCTAGGAATGTGTAGGTTAGGTGAGTTAGCCATGGGAAATGCAGGATTACAGGTACAGGGTAGGAGATGGGTCTGGGTAGGATGTTCTTTGGAGGGTTGGTGAAGGACTCGAAGGGCCAAATAGCCTGCTTGCACACTGTAGGGGTTCAATTCTATGATTCCATGACAGCACTAGCCTGTCTCATTTGAATTTTCTACAATTGACTTAAAAAGCTCTCATTACAGTTTAAGAATTCTACCACCTATCAGCCTGCCCAATCAGGGATGCATCTGTCCGTGACACTATTGGTCAGAGTGACCACTGTGCAATCGTTAATGAACAAAGTCTTGTCTTCATATTGAAGATACCCTCCATTCTATAACTATGAGTTTGAACAGATCAAGCAACTCAAGACTGGGTAACCATGAGATGTTGTGGGCAATCAGTAGCAGCAGAATTGTACTTCAACATAATCTGTAAACTTATGGCCTGGTAAATTGTCCCCCACCCTTCCATTGTCATCAAGCCAGGGAATCGACCCTGGTTCAATGAGGAGTGCAGGAAGGTACACCTGAAATTGAAGTATTAGCCTAATGAAGCTACAACGCAGGACTACTTGTGTACCAAATATCCTAAGCAGCAAGTGATAGAGCTAATTGGTTCCACAACCAGCTACCATTGTGGTATTTTAACTTGTCTCCCCAGAGCATTACCTCTGGATTACTAGCCTAATGACATTACCACTATGTTGCAGTTTCCCCATATGTTCCACAGAGAGCTTGGAAGACTTGTGTATCTTTCAATAGGCCATGAGTTGCAGTACATGATATGCAGAATTATTTTGGGGGAATAATTTCCAGGAAGTTTTCCGGGAAACCCAGAGGTGGTTTTGAAGTCTTTTGTTTGTTCACCTTCTGAGTTAGCATCTGTCAAGCTTTAGGAATGTGATGTTTTACATCTAATTGATGTGGTGAGCATTGAAAAATCTGATGACATTTTCTTGACTTATTATATATTTATAAATAGGATACATCATTTTAATTGAATGAAAATTTAATATCAGTTCAGAGCATTATCCTGATGGATATTGCCTGGAAAAGCTTGTTTAATTTGTAGCTTTGTTCATGAACTGTAGGCAAATGCAATGATGCAAGATTTGAAAATGTATGCAGTTTAGAAAATGACAGCTTGGAGGCAAACTGATTTTAGTTTAGAAAGGTATAATGTGTTAGCACAATCTTGAAGGGCCAAAGGACACGTGCTCGACTGTTCTTTGTATCTCTTTCTTTATATCTTTCACAATTTATAACCTAATGGCTAGCATATCTCCATTCTATCATCACCATCAAGTTGGGGCAATAACTCTGATTCAGTGACGAGTGCAGGAAGGCAAGCCACATGTAGCACCAGTAAAAATGAGCTGTCACCTCGGTGAAGCGAAAACACACGATTGCTTTCATGCTGTGATGTGAAGTTGCTGGTGTCGGACTGGGGTGGACAAAGTCAGAAGTCACAACACCAGGTTATAGTCCAACAGGTTTACTTGAAATCACAAGCTTTTGGAATGCTACTCCTTCATGTGAAGTGGTAAACCTGTTGGATTAAAACCTGGAGTCACGTGCCTACTTTCATGCTGAACTGCTGAAGCTCAGTCCATTGCATGGTGCTATGTGGCCCCACGTCCTGTGCTTCAAATCTAAGCTCAACAGTCCAACCATATCCAATCATGAATGGTGGTGACAATTCAACAAAGCAGAAGAGCCGGATGCTCTACAAATATTCGCACCCTCAATAATGGGCAAAACAAGCACATCAGTATAAGAGGTAAGACTAAAGTATTAATGGCAATCTGCAACCAGAGTGAAGAATGGATAATCTACCTTAATCTCCTTCTGAGAAATGGCTGGAAGCACCAGATATTGCAAAGGCTATGGGTCCAGACAGCATTGCACTGATGGTACTGAAGATGGCTGTCGAGTGAGGTGTTTCCCTACCTGAGTTGTTCCAGTAAAGGTCTAACACAAGCATCCACCTGACGACAATGTGAAAAATTGACCATGTAAGTCCTGTCAAAGCAGGGTAAACCAACTTGACCAGTTACTGCCTAATAGGTCTACCTGCAATGATCAGCATAGTGAGAGGAGTTGTTGACTGTACTATCGAACATCTCTTCCAGAGTACTAACTTGCTCACTGGCACTCACTTTGGGTTACTTCAGGGCCACTCAGCTTCCAAGTTCATTATACCCTTGATCCAAATATAGATGAAAGAGTTGTACTCCCTGGATGAATGGCTGCACTTTGACATCAAGGCAACATTTGATTTAATATGACATCAAGGACCCCGAGCAAAATTGGTGTCAATGGCAATCAGGAAAATCTGTGCACTGGTTGGAGTCATACCAATAACAGTTTTATTTTTGTGAAAACTATGAACTTTATCAATAAAATTAATAATTATACAAATTTCATCATATTTTTGTTTCCAGATTGTTTAAAATATTAACAATGATTAAGTGAATTGTGAGTTTGATGAGTCATTTCTTGGCTGTCTAACTGTGCTATAGTACATTAACTTAATAAGTAACCAATTACATGGATTCATGATTTGAGTGTTCACTTCATTTTAACCAACATCTACAGGATTTAATTTTCAGCAGTGTTTTATTTATGCAACATCATGTGAGATATCAGTTGTTAGCAATGTACTTTGCTAATGTGACAATATTATTTTGGTGATGAAATTGGTATAATGTGTTGATAAATGGTTGTTCTTTGAACTGGTAATTTGAGAATCTACTGAACTAAGTGATGACTGTCTAGAATAAAAGTCTGAAAATGTGTTGCTGGAAAAGCACAGCAGGTCTGGCAGCATCCAGGGAACAGGAGAATCGACGTTTCGGGCATAAGCCCTTCTTCCGGAATCATGCCCGAAACGTCGATTCTCCTGTTATCCTGGATGCTGCCTGACCTGCTGTGCTTTTCCGGCAACACATTTTCAGCTCTGATCTCCAGCATCTGCAGACCTCACTTTCTCCTCCTAGAATAAAAGTCTCCCTGCTCGGCATGAAGGTATTCATAAGAAATTTCTTCTTTAACAACTATTGTACCTCCCTGACTATTGAGTCAAAGAAATTTTCAAATTGGCCTGGATGAATGTTTCCTTTGCATAGTGACAGCAACTTGGTTACAAGTGACAATGAAAATAAGAATTGGCATACTTCGTTTTAAATTAGCTGATCTTTTGGTGAAAGGAATGTTATTTTATACAAATCACAATTTGTTACTCTACTGCTAGGGTGAAGCAGTGTTTAATGCTTTACTTATTTTAACCACAGGGTTTATTGTTTAAGTAAATACAATCTGTGATTACCCAATCTTTCTTTGGATAAGAATTTACTATGAAAGTTATGGTGATACTCATGGGTCCTTGTTATTTAGGTAAGAACATGATAGTGCTCACTGGAAGTTAACTTTAATCAGTCAGGGGTGTTATTCCTTCAGATCTCGATCACTGGAGATTTTAAAGAATGGAAGCTAATTTTTAAAAACTTTTCTTTGCCTCGTTCCTTGCTGTTAAAATAACTTAGTTTTCTTTCTTTTGTTTTCTGTACCTAAAATAACATTAACTTCATTATCAACAACAAAAAAATTGTTGAAAAGCTCAACAGGCCTGGCAGCATTTGTGGTGAGAAATCATAGTGAATGTTTCTGATCCAGTGACCCTTCCTTGGAACTCATTATTCATAATTTGTGATGCGAACTTGGATTTTCTGGTCAGACTCTACTCTCTCCATTGACTATTCTTTTATCCTGATTGGTTAAGGAAGCATGTAATTGCATGTCTTTTTCAAGTGGGCCCCAGATATCCTACAAAAAAATGCGACACTGTTTCAATCTTTCGCAATTAACAACTTCCATTGTCAAATGTCATAGAAATTAATTGGGCAAGAGTAAGTGACAGATGCTGTCCTTTTGCTACTTTCATTAAGTTCTGGCGCATGTGATTTTGATGAGGGAGCTTTGTGATTAGAATGTGCCTGGCTCTTTCAGATTAACTCTGAAATGTCCTGCATTTTAAGATTGCAAATAATATGTTGATGTATTACTTTTAATAAATCAAACTTGGAAATAATTTCGTCTGGTTAACAAGTAAACATCTATTTTGTTGATGGAAGCAGAAAAGAATAGAATCAAAATTTATCATCATGTGTACTTTTACATTAAAAGTACAGTGAAAAGTTTTATAAGTTGCCACACCACGATGCTTGTATTCATGACAGAAGTCATAATAAAATAAGTTATTAGGGGAAACTGCAAATGATCTTGGGACCCGGGTCAAGTTTTAGGATCTTCCAAAGATCGAGATAGAGCGGATCCGAAACTGAAATGTAACCAGAATTAGGACTGTATGGCATTTTGTTTATTGTACATTTTAGATTGGAGATTTAGTTCCTTGCCCAGTTCAAGCTGATTCTGTCAGAAATTAAATAAAATTTAATCACTGACTATCCTGATTTCCCTAACTTCAAATGTTTTGTGCTATAGAAAAGTTAGTGAGCCTTATGATTTGTTTTAGACTCCCAAGTAGGGCAAAGATTATGTAACGTAAAATAACCTCTGCCAAAAAGACACATTATTTCTCAAATGGCAATATAAGGTAAACATTCAACCTTACAATTTCCTAACAAAGCATGACAAAATCAGAATTTTCCTTTAGTGTGCATATATAAATCTCATTTAGCAAAGTGCTTTTCAAGAATTCAAATTCAATTTTTAAAAAATTATTTAATATCTTGTTACCTGTACCTAGGCACAGTGAAAAGTAGATAACATTCTGGCACCATCTTGGATCACAGAATAACTTGCTGAATAAATTGTATAAATGGTAAAATCCTGAATAAATTAATATTAAATTGATATTACTAAAACTGAAACAGCTTCAAAAGTTCATCTTTCCCTCTCTGTAGACTTCACTCTCTCTGTTTTTTCCATAATCTTATATAAAAAAATTATATTTTGATTCCATAAATGAAAAATGGGCCATTCTGCTTTCAAGCAAAGGAAACATAATATTTATGTAGAATTTTGAGCAAGATGTGCATTTAATACACAATTGTATTCTGAGTTTTAAAGCACCTACAGAAATATTTCAAATTCCCAATTGATCTGTTTTATTTTGGTAGTGGTTTCTGTTTTTGGTTCAGATTCCTAGTAATTGTGTCATATGTGTATACAGTGTGTATATATATATATATATATATTTTCTTAAATATGTTCAATTTTACTTTTATTTTAGGCGAAAACCAAAGATGATACTTGGAAGTCAGATGAGCTGCTCAAGCACATCAAAGTAATTGCTTTCAATTACAAAATATAATACCGTCGTAGGACAATCGGGAATGTCAAAGTTGATTATTCATGGGTCAATTTCACTGCAGAATTATTATTTGAGAAATATTTCTTTATAGTGTTTTCTTTAAGATTACTTTGTATTATAGATTTTCAGGTACAAATTATACTTGAGTCCTGAATTGGTTTTGTATACTTTGATTAATGTTGGCGGTGATGTTCAGAGATCCTGAAGTTCATTTATATTCAATTTTATATCAGCTTTATGTAATCAGTTTCCTATATTTTCATTAAGCATACTGTTTCATTCATTCTGTTTACGTTAATGAAACATTTGAAACAATGTTTCATTGTATTAATTTAAAATTAAATTGCTTAAGGTTGCTGGATGTTTATTTTTCACCATCCACCATTTAATCCTAATTAAAACAATAATTAAATCTCTTTCTTTGAGAAAGATAATTGTGAAGGTGTTATCAGTTGTCAGTGTAGGTGAGGTATGTTTTGATGATGGACGTTGGTGGGAGAAAAGGTAAGAGATTTGGGGTTAGAGTCATAGAGATGTACAGCATGGAAACAGACCCTTCGGTCCAACCCATCCATGCCAACCAGATATCCCAACCCAATCTAGTCCCACCTGCCAGCGCCCGGCCCATATCCCTCCAAACCCTTCCTATTCATATACCCATCCAAATGCCTTTTAAATGTTCCAATTGTACCAGCCTCTTCCACATCCTCTGGTAGCTCATTCCATACACGTACCACCCTCTGCATGAAAAAGTTGCCCTTTAGGCCTCTTTTATATCTTTCTCCTCTCATTCTAAACCTATGCCCTCTAGTTCTGGACTCCCCGACCCCAGGGAAGAGATTTTGTCTATTTATCCTATCCATGCCCCTCATAATTTTGTAAACCTCTATAAGGTCACCCCTCAGCCTCTGACGCTCCAGGGAAAACAGCCCCAGCCTGTTCAGCCTCTCCCTGTAGCTCAGATCCTCCAACCCTGGCAGAACCTGCACTCCAAAGTCTCTTTGTTCAGCAACACTCCCTAGGACCTTACCGTTAAGTGTATAAATCCTGCTAAGATTTGCTTTCCCATAATGCAGCACCTCACATTTACCTGAATTAAACTCCATCTGCCACTGGCCATTGGCCCATCTGGTCCAGATCCTATTGTAATCTGAGGTAACCCTCTTCGCTGTCTTGCTGGATGAGAGAGAGCAGCAGTGCGAGCTGATTAGTCTTAGTAAAGACTTGGGCTTAATCATTTCAAGGAGAAGCCAAACTTTTGATAATGTGTTACTATGTAGAGAGCATGTGTTGAATTGGGATACAGGTTTGGTGGGCAAGGCACCTCAATCAAGAGAAATTAAAGGTGGTACAGCCAAGTGACATGAGAGGGAAATCGAAGGGAGAATATAGAATGGTTTGAGAGGGATGGACTAAAAAAGAAATGGACGTTTAAGTAAAAAATGGAAGCCAATTCCTACGAGAGAATGAGCTCCAGTTTGGGTCTGACGTGAGTAAGACTTGGTGAATTCATAGAGTACAGGGTGAAATGGTTGGATGGGATGGTGGGTGGGAAGATGATATTAATCATTCCAGAATTGAAATGTGGGATCCTCTGGTGGAATTAGTTTGGAGTGTGGAGTCAGTTTGTCAACAAACTGTTGACAAGATTCAGAGACAGCTTTGGAGCGGAGTGAATCCAGCAGACATTTAGAGATCATAGTATCAGCTGATAAAATTGAGGAGGTTGTCAAGTGGAATTGTATTGATTATATAATGCATTTCAAAAGATGTAAGAGCAGAGCATTTTAGAATTATATAATGTAGTTTGATAGAGTCAGTATGGCTTCATGAAGGGGAAATCATGCCTGACAAATGTCTTGCAGTTGTTTAATAATGTAATAAAGAATGGATAACCGGTATATCTCATATTTCAATTTCCAAAAGCAGTTTGATAAGGTACCACACATAAGGCTACTTCATAAGAGGAAAGCCCATGGTTTTGGGGTTGTATGTTTGCATGAGTGGCGGACTGACTGCCTAATAGGAGATGGAAGGTTGGGATACCATCCTGAAATTTGTGGTGAGCCACAGGAATCAGTGCTGGGACCATAATTATTTTCAATATATATCAATGATTTGGATGAGGAAAGTGAATGTGCTATTGCCATTTTGTGGATGGCACAACAATAGGTGGGAAAGCAAGTGGTGAAGATGACACAAGAGCACAGGGACACAGACATGTTGAGCGAGTGAGCAAAAAACTTGCCAGATTGAATATAATGTGGAAAAACGTGAGTTTATGAATTTCAACTGCAAGATAGAGGAACTAATCGCTATTTAACTGCAGAAAGCTGCAGCATTTGGACTTGGCGGTCCGTGTGCATTCATTACAAAAAGCTATCATCCAATTTCAGCAGGTGATAGAAACATATAAACAAAATAATAGGAACAGGAGAAGGCCATTCGGTCCTTGAGCCTGCTCTGCTATTCAGTATGATCATGGCTGCCCAGCTCAGTACTCTGTTCCTGCTTTCGCTCCAGAACCTTTGATTCCTTTTGCTCGAAGATCTAATTCCATGAAAGCATTAAATGTTTTAGTCTCAACCGCTTTCTGTCACAGAGAATTCCAAGCTCACCATACACTGTGTGAAGAAATTTCTCCTCATCCCAGTCCTGAATGGCCTATCCTGTATTTTTAGATTGTAACCCCTGGTTCTGGAGCATCCTTCCAGTATTTACTGGTCTAATCCTTTTAGAATTTTATAGGTTTCTGAGTTCCCTTTTCTGAGAAAGGACGTTTTGGATATGAAGGAAATGGCAGATGGCAGGACTGATATATGAAGAGAAATTGGATTGGTTAGGCCTGTATTCACTGGAGTTATTCTTCTAAACTCAAGTGAATACAGGCCTAACCGATCCAATTTCTCTTCATATATCAGTCCTGCCATCTGCCACTTCCTTCATATCCAGAACGTCCTTTCTCGGAAAAGGAGACTAAAACTGCATACAATACTCCAGGTGTGGTCTCACCAAGGCTCTGCACAGTTGCAGTAAGACTTCCTTTAGGGCGGCACGGTGGCACAGTGGTTAGCACTGCTGCCTCACAGCGCCAGGGACCCGGGTTCAATTCCCGTCTCGGGCAGCTGTCTGTGTGGAGTTTGCACATTCTCCCCGTGTCTGCGAGGGTTTCCTCCGGGTGTTCCAGTTTCCTCCCACAGTCCAAAGATGTGCAGCTTAGGTGAATTGGCCATGCTAAATTGCCCTGAAAAATGTGTTAATGGAAAAGCGCAGCAGGTCAGGCAGCATCCAAGGAGCAGGGAATTTCTGAAGAAGGGCTTATGCCCGAAACATCGAGTCTCCTGCTCCTTGGATGCTGCCTGACCTGTTGCGCTTTTCCAGCAACACATTTTTTCAGCTCTGATCTCCAGCATCTGCAGTCCTCACTTTCTCCTCCATGCTAAATTGCCTGTAATGTTAGGTGTAGGGGAATGGGTCTGGGTGGGTTGCTCTTTGGAGGGTCGGTGTGGACGTGTTGGGCCGAAGGGCCTGTTTCCACACTATAGGGAATCTAATCTAATCAAAAAAAAATCCTTATTCCTGTATTCAAATCCTCTCACTATGCAGGCCAAGATATCATTTGCCATCTTCACCATCTGCATGCTTACTCTCAGCAACTGGCGTGCAAGGGCATCCAGGTCATTTTTCACTTCGCTCTTTCCCAATCCATCAGCATTCAGATAACTGCCTTCCTGTTTTTACTACCAAAGTGGACATTTATCCACAATATACTTAATTGACCATACATTTGACCATACATTTGCCCATTCATTCAACTTGTCCACATCTTGTAGAAGCATACGCCTCACAGTTCACCCTTGCACCAAGCTTGGTGTCATCTGCATATTGCTGTTAGTTCCCCCGTGTCTGTGTGGGTTTCCTCCGGGTGCTCTGGTTTCCTCCCACAATCCAAAGATGTGCAGGTAAGTAAATTGGCCATGCTAAATTGCCCATGGTGTTAGGTGCATGAGGCGGGGGTAAATGTAGGGGAATGGGTGTGGGTGGGTTACCCTTCGGAGGGTCAGTGTGGACTTGTTGGGCCGAAGGGCCTGTTTCCACACTGTGGGGAATCTGATCTAAAAAATTCTAATCTTGCATCCATACATTCGTTAAAACATGATTTCCCTGTTGTAAATTCATGCTGACTTTGTCCAATCCTGTAATTATTTTCCAAGTGTTCTACTATGAAATCTTTAATAATGGACTCTAGCATTTTCCCCACCACCGATGTCAGGATAACCAGACTATAATTCCCTTTTTTCTCTATCTCCTTTTTTAAATATTGGGGTTATATTAGCTACTCCCCAGTATATTGGAACTGTTTCAAAGTCGATAGAATCTTGAAAGGTGGACCACTAATACATCCACTATTTCTTGGGCCACTTCCTTAAGTACTTTGGGATGCATATTACCAGGCCCTGGGGATTTATTAGTCTTTAATCCCATTAGTTTCCCCAATACCATTTTCTTAGTAATCCTGATTTCCTTTAGTTCCTTTTTCTCATGAGACCATGTTTTCTCCAGTTTTGTTGGAACCTCATGTGTATCCTCCTTTGTGAAAACAGAACCAAGATGTGGTATGAGATCTGCTGTCTCTTTATTCCCCATTGTAACGTCTTATGTTTCAGATTGTAAGGGATCTACATTTGTCTTCACTCCTCTTTTTTTCTCTTCACATATCTATTGAAGCTTTAACAATCAGTTTATATGTTCCCTGCAAGCTTACTCTCATACCCATAGAAGCATATTCCTCACATTTCACCCTTGCACCCAGCTTGGCATCATCTGCATACTTGGAGATTTTCTCCCCTCTTAATCAATCTTTTTGTCCTGTTTAGTTGAAATCTGAATTGCAGACAGTACCCCAGTCTGCTCTTCTTTTTGGCCAATCTGTATGCTTCTTCCTAATACTATCCCAAATTTCCCTTGTTTGCCATGGCTATCTAACCTTTCTCATTTTATTTTTGTTCCACACAAAATAAACAATTGTTGCAGTTCTTCCATGCACTATTTAAATGTTTGTCATTTAAGGAACTCCCCTCAATTTATAATAACCAGCTTGCGTATCATAATGTTCCAGTTTCCTCTATTTAGATTCAGGACCTTAATCTAAAAATCGATAACGTCACTCTCCACCTTAGTGAAAGCTTCCATCATATTATGGTCACTCTTCTCCCAGGGCCTTGCACAGCTTGATTTCCAAATATTCCTTTCTCATTACATATTACCAGTCTAGGGTGGCCTATGCTATAGTTGGTTTCTGAACATATTGATCCAGAAAACCATGTCATATGCACTCAAAGAATTCCACCTCTTTATTTCAAAGGGAATGGAGTGTAAAAATGGAGACATCTTGTTAAAACTACGCAAGGCACGAGTCAGACCACAATTTGAATACTGTGACCAATTTTGTTCGCTTTATTCTATGAAAGATATACTCACATTGGAAGCAGTCGAGAGGATGTTCACCAGGATAAATAATTGGTATGAAGGGATTTTCTTATGAGGAGAGCATAAGCAAATTGGAGCTTGTAAATATTGGAGTTTTGGATTGAGAAACTTAATGTAGGTAAATGCAGAGAAGCTGTTTTTCCTTGTGGCAGAGTAAGGAAGGAGGTTGCATATTTAAGATTAGATTACTTACAGGGTGGAAACAGGTTGCATATTTAAGATTAGATTACTTACAGTGTGGAAACAGGCCCTTCGGCCCAACTAGTCCACGCTGACCTGCCAAAGCGCAACCCACCCAGACCCATACACCACGGGCAATTTAGCAGGGCCAATTCACCTGACCTGCACATTTTTGGACTGTGGGAGGAAACCGGAGCACCCGGAGGAAACCCACGCAGACACGGGGAGAATGTGCAAACTCCACACAGTCAGTTTCCTGAGGCGGGAATTGAACCCGGGTCTCTGGCGCTGTGAGGCAGCAGTGCTAACCACTGTGCCAATGTACCGCCCACAAAGATAGAGATGACAAATTTCTTTTTTCATAGAGTGTGTATCTGTGGAGGCTGGGTTATTAAGTATATTCAAGACTGAGGTGAATTTTTTCATCAGTTTAGAAATTGAGGGGTTTGGGGCAAAGGCAAGAAGGTGAAGTTGAGGATTATCCGATCATCAAAAATCTCCTGAACAGCAGAGCAGACTTCATGGACTTACTTTTGATTCAACAGTTTATTGTTTTATGGTCTATTTTGATGGCTGAGGGGGAAGGCAGAATCCGCTGTAATCGAAGAATCTGATTTTAGGATCCAGCAATTTGTGTCAGAAGGGATTCTCTGTGCACTTAATTTCTATAATACTTGATGATAGTAGAAGAGTAGCAACTGGAGCTATGATGAGACATGACTATTTAATTTCTCAGATCTGGCACAATCTAGTTCTCATTATTTGAAATTGTTTCGTTTGAATTGTCAATTTGAATTTACTTTTAATAAAAATTGGTTTTATATGCAATTTTTTAATGTTGTTTTATTTCAGGCGGCTCAAGGAGATTATACAGATGACAGTAGTAAAAAGAGCAGAGAAAAGAAAAGACTTAAGGATGAAGAACCTACTGGGAACTCTGACTCTAGAGAGCGTAGACACAAGGGAAGGGAACGAGATAAGGAGAGGGAGCAGGATAAGGACAGACCGAGGAACAGAGGCAAGGAAAGGGATGGAGACCAAAAAGAAGAAAGAGAGTATGAAAAAGTACGGAAGAAAGTGAAGAATGATGAAAAGTATAAAGAAAGAGAAAAGAAACCAGAAAAAGAAAGAGAGAGATATAAAGATAGAGATAAAGAGAAGATCCCAGTATGGGACCAAGACCTAGAATATGATGCAGATTCAAGAGGTCATGACAAAGAGAAACAATGGGATTCTTATGCACAGAGACCGACAAAACGAGAACATGAATCTGAGAGACACCGAGATAAGGAAAGAGACCGGAGAAAAGAAAGAGAGAAACTCCAGGAAAAAGATATAGGAAAAGATGAAATTGGTGACCAGCGATCTAAACATCGTCAGAAAAAAGATAAAGGTAGATTTGTATTTAATATTCAAAATTCATGAGAATTGGTTCCTGAAAAGTTATGGCATTGTACTTTTCATTATAAATATATTGTGATTGACTTTTAAGGATAGGTTTCCATATTGCCATTCTTGAGTTAGCTTATTCAATAGATTTTATGATCTCTACTTTGTTATAAAATAACATCACCACAGGACATAACATCACCAACCCAAAGAAACCCAAACATATAAATAGAAAGCAGGAATCAACAGCAGTGTTTCGCCCGAAGGCCCTCTGATGAAGTTACCTAGTTGGAAACGTCTGGAAATGAACCTTCCAGTTCAGTGAGCAAGCCTACATTCAGAACCTCAACCTGACCTACAAATCTTCTCAAAGCTCAATAAAATATTAAGTTCCTCTTTGAGTGGTCAATTCCAAGATACTTATGGATGAGGGAACTAGGCAATTGTCAGTTTGTAACTCTAGAATGGTATTCAAATTACCTCTTTTCAACATTTGATTGGTGCTTCAATTATTATTTCCATTACTCAAGAATCAAATCTGAATCCTGATTAACCTCGTGAAGAATAACTGTCAGCCTTAACTTTGCTGATACTCATTTTAGAACCCAGTTAGGAGTGTCAACTGATTCTTTTTAATGACCCACTTCACTGGCCACAGCAAATTTTATATTTCAAAAGAATATTGCCAATTAGAGTATCTATCTCAGTATCAGAAGCATTTTAGTAAGGTTCCTTCCATTGACAAGTAACAAATAGTTTATTGGAAAGTAAGCTTGCTCAAGGAAACCTACAAAAATATTTATAAGAGGTTTAAAATGTACAACTATGCCAACTAAATTCTTGAAAAATAACAAGCCATCCAACTTGGGGAAAAAAACCTCTGCAGTCTGTTACCTTAAAAGTACTTTGGTCAAGTAACAAAAATGGAAATTATTGGGAAAACTCAGTAGGTCTGACAACATCTCTGGGGAGAAAGCAGCATTGATGTTTTGGGTCTGATGATCTTCCTTCAGAACAGTTCTCTACATCCCAGCATGCTGCCTTCAATCCCACACTTGATTTTCCTGACTTCCCTACCAAAGTGTCTCTTGATAGCCCTCCAATAAATTTCAGTGAGCCAATCGCTAGGACCAACCCCTCTAACTGACTTGGAGTGACAGGTCCGAGCTGATGATCAAAAAGATCCTTTGCCTGATTTCTCTGCAGTTCTCCAACTGACTTCATGCTCATCCTGAACTGGTAACACTCAATCTGCAAATTTGACTGTGGCCCACTCTGTGACTGTAATCAGAAGGATCCCTGACTCTAAACATCCCTAAACTGAGTGTATCCGAGCCCCTGGGCTGAGAACAGGCACTGCCTTGATTGACTATGGCAGCATCTCCTGACTGACAATAGCCCTGTTTGACTAGATTAAGGGCTACACCCCTTAGGCTTTTGAAACTTGGCCATTTGGTTAATGTACACTCAGTGTGTTTGCAGTCTAAGCTGTTGGCACATAGTGTAGGTGTGACATTTGTCTAGCATGATGCTCTTTTGCATCATCTTCATCCCCTCTGATCAGTGCCAGCGAATATGACCGGCTTTCTGTCAGCGCTAAAAGGCAAGGCACACCAGAACTATTGTAAGCTTGTGGCAATTTGCAGAAAAGCACGGTAATGATGCTGTGAGCATCCCAGTAGGCACAAAGTGAATGAGTACTGAAAAAAACAAGACAGGAACCCTGTGATGCACCATGTTCTGATGCATGAGATAGGTGCCTGTCCCTGTGCACCGAAGACCTGGAAGCAGCATTGCTATTAAGGTTATAAATTGTAGCACTGAAATGCTGAACTATACTATAAGCGGGTACAAGATATACCATGATAATGCAGTGAGCCTGGCACTTTGCTGTTACCAACCTCTGAAGATGGAAAGTTCAGGTGGTTGTTGCCCATGGAGTGTCCCCTGAAATATTGGGAAATGCTGACCATGATGCAGGCCTGGTAAAGACACGGTGTGCTGCAGCTGCTAGTTAACTGACATTACTTATTTTTCTAATCAATCTGTTCAGAGATTATATTACACACATTTGAAGCAGGTGGGACTTGAACCCAGGTCAGGAGGTGCTGCCATAGTCCATCAAGGCATTGCCTGTTCTCAGCCCAGGGGCTTGTATACACTCAGTTTAGGGATGTTTAGTGTCAGGGATCCTTCTGATTACAGTCACAGAGTGGGCCACAGTCACATTTGCAGATTGAGTTGTAGCCCGTTCAGGATGAGCATGAAGTCAGTTGGAGAACTGTCGAGAAATTAGTCAGGGGTCTTTTGGATCATCAGTCGGACCTGTCAGTTAGAGGGGTTGGTCCTAGTGATCGGCTCACTGAAATTTATTGGAGGGCTATCAGGAGCCACTTTGGTAGGAAAGTCAGGAAAATCAAGTGTGGGATTGAAGGCAGCATGCTGGGTTGTAGGGAACTGTTCTGAAGGAAGATCATCAGACCCAAAACATCAATGCTGCTTTCTCCCCAGAGATGTTGCCTGATCTACTGAGTTTTCCCAATAATTTCCATTTTTGTTACTTGACCAAAGTACTTTTAAGGTAACAGACTGCAGAGGTTTTTTTCCCCAAGTTGGATGGCTTGTTATTTTTCAAGAATTTAGTTGGCATAGTTGTACATTTTAAACCTCTTATAAATATTTTTGTAGGTTTCCTTGAGCTGGGTTAGGGATACTACCACTGTGCCACAAGAAGGCCCCACAGTTAACTGCTCTTTGATTTTGAGAATGGGCACCACGTGATTTCACCTAAATAAGTGAAAATCACTGAAATGAGATGTTAATTCATGCAAATAGGCCCCTTGCAGCTCACTAATGAGATTCTCATTTAGCCGTCAAAGCTTTCTTGACATTAGGATTCCTATGTTCCATTCTCTCAATACTTTCCCAACTGTTTCACAATGATTAGAGACTTTGAAAATTCATCCAAGGTCTTCCAATGGCTTCTCAACTCTCACGCTTCACTCCGAATGCCTTCAGCGAAAGAAAGGGTGAAGTCTGTCGATCCTGTGGCAGATTTTCTCTGACCCTGTCAAAACCAATATATCTTACATTCAAACATTGGGTTATGTCACCGCTCTGCAAGTGTTGCAGACTCTGTGTCTCCATTCAAACAGCTTGTGTACTTTGTAAATACAAGTGGTTTACTGCCGAAATTTTATCCTCTGACATGATAGAACCAACCTGGTAGTTGCTAATCAATTTCTAGTAAAAATTTAATACTTGCATGCACTTTTAGTGTCCCCCTGTCTTTCAGAAAATTTGGAATTTAAAATGGATGACAGATATGAACGAAAAGAAAGAAAACATCGAGAGCGAAAAGAAAAGGAAGGGAGAAGTACTGAAGTGAGTAAATGTATTGTGTCTTATTTTGTAAATTTTTTTGCTTCATTGTCTTGTCTTCTCAAGCTATCCTTTCAATTTGAGACAGTGGGTATTTGCCAAAATTGTTTTAAAATCAAAGAAACACCTGCCCTTTTATGTTTCTCCAGAAACAAATGGATACTTCTACCCTGTTGTCACAGATAAGACTGGGAATGTATCATGGGCAACAACTTGTATTGAACTCTATGTGCTCTAGCAATAAATGATTCCCCCTTCAAAGTATATTCAGTATTGGCAAAAGACAGACAAGGTGGAAAAGTTTTCCTTTGTCAAGATCACATTGTCATTTGTAATTTTTGATAAGAACTATTTCAGTATTACGGTATTGGTGGAAATCTAATTGAATACATTCAGACATGATGTTCTACAAAAGATGTGATGGATTTGCAAGGTGGCAACTTGTTTAGAAACTTTGCAGAAGAAAGCAAGATTGAAGATGTGATGGTGGTTTGCAAGGATTGTGAAGGGAATCAAAACTTGTTTGTCTGAAGAGTTGATTGTTTATGGAAATTTAGAAGAGAAAATGATAAAGGAGAGTATTGGAGAATGTTTGACTGGGTAGGCTAGTGGAAGGGAAAGAAATGGCACAAACAGCTCATCAGATGACTGCAAATTAACAGCAAAGATCATCATGAGTTTCTTGCATTTTTGGAAGTTAGGGTCGAGGGGCCAAGGGAGAGACGTTTAACACTGATTTAGCAGTAGATCACATAAACAGGGTGAAAGGTTTTGGTTGATGAGTTCAAGACTCGGAAGGCAGTTTAAGTGGCCCTGTCAGAACTGATTACATATAAGGTTGTGTCGTTTTATCATGAAAAAAATTAACATTTCACGAACATAACGTTTTTTTATCTAGAGTGTGAGGGATTCTTTAAAAGTAGTAATCACTTTGTATGCTATTAAAAACTCAGTTACTCCTCATTAATAAGACAGAGTGTTGCAGTTTTTTTATTTTTGTAGAATTTTTTAAAGTGATATTATGTTGGAAAAGGAGATTTTTCTATTAAAGTCTTAGAGATAGATGGTCAGCATGGAAGCAGACTGTTCTGTCCAACTCGTCCATGCCGACCAGATATCCTAAATAAATCTAATCCCGTTTGCCAGCATTTGGCCCACATTCCTTGAAACCCTTCCTATTCATATATCCATCCAGATGCTTTTTAAATGTTGTAATTGTGCCAACCTTCACCACTTCCTCTGACAGCTCATTTCATACACTCACTATCCTCTGTGTGAAAAAGTTGTCCCTTGGGTCCCTTTATATCTTTCCCCTCTCACCTTAAACCTATGCCCTCTAGTTTTGAAATTCTCCACCCTGAGGAAAAGACCTTGGCTATTTACTCTAGCCATGCCCTTCACGATTTTATAAACCGCAGTAAGGCTACCCCTCAGCCTCCGATACTCCAGGGAAAATAGCAACAGCCTGTTCAGGCTCTCCTATACTCAAACCCTACAAGGACGTTGGCAACATCCTTGTAAATCTTCTTCAAATCGTTTCAAGTTTCACAACATACTGCAGCAAGGAGGCGAGAATTGAATGCAGTGTTCCAAAAGTAGTTTAGACTCTGAGTCTGACTGGAGGCTTCAGTGAATTGTATTGAGAAGCATAGAATCATTGACAGCAACTTCTGCTTTTCTGCATTCTCTATTTCTGGCAATGTTCCCAATTCATTATGGTTCCAAATGGGATACCCCAAGTTGTGAAGCCCCTGGATGATGAGAGATTAACTGGCTCCCTTCCTTTATTCACCACTCCCGTGGTTGGTTGCAAGAAGGTTACTTCAAAAGGATCCTTCCTTTGTGATTACTTTCTTTGAGACCAAGCCAAATTACAGAGGAGAATGTGCTGGATGTCTTGAAACACATAAAGGTGGATGAATCCCCAAGACCTGATCAGGTGTACCCTAGAGCTCTGTGGGAAGCTAGAGAAGTGATTGCTGGGCCTCTTCTGAGATTTTTGTATCATCGATAGTCCCAGGTGAGGTACCGGTACTTGAACAGTTGTTTTGTGGGATTCTTGGTTTTATAGACTGATTGAAATTTCTTTGTTCTAATTCCGTTTTTAAAAACTTTTTTGCAACCAGTGGAGTCTTTATTTACAGCATGGCGTTAACTAGGGAATAAGTCTCCTACTGTGACCCTAACAGCATGCCAATGCTTGAAGCTATACATGACAGTATTGAGTCCCACTTGTTTGCTCCAGTCAAGTTCAAACTGACTTTTCAGAGGGATAAACACAACTTGTCTGCAGTTTGGGACATAATCTACAGGGGAGATGGCTCTTGAAGCAAAGTCCCTACTTCTGAATCAGGAGGCCCTGGATTCTGTCCACATGTGTGTCAGACATCCCTGAACAGGTTGATGAAAAATACCTAAAATCCACAGGGGTGGCTTGCTGTTGAGCAGGGGCCATTAGCCCCTAATTATCTTTGTTGTTATAAAAGGTCACAATTTTGTTGGTTTGAAGTTTTTTCGACATTTTTAGGTTTTATATCCAATCTCTGCCTCTCTCTTTCTGTCTCTCGCTGAGCAGCTACTTAATATACATCCACAGCCATTTTGTGAATCCTGTTTTAAAACAACATTTTGGAACCATATGTTAAAAATATCCATGGTATTTTGGCGTTACAATATTAATCATAATTAACTAAATTGAACTTAATATTTGATTTTATGTTGAAAAGATTAGCATTGCCACTAAATTAACAGTTTGGAATTTCCACTGTTCATGCAGCCTTTGATCTGCTTTTGTGCTTGTTGCAGTGATTTCTATTCTTTCCCCCCCCCCAGTGAATTCTGTACACTTACTGCTGGAAGATCAAGGAGAGTGGTACTGTGAATTGTGGCATTGTTTGCCTCACTGACAAAATTCTTGCTCAGTTGCCTTTGTCTTGATTTAATTAATTTGTAATTACATTTTTATACAATTGTTCCTTGTTCTAAATCTTTTATGAAGTTCAAAATCATAAATGATGAATTCCCTGGTTATTCCAGCCAACAATTGCATTTCAACAACTCCATTCAAAACACCGAGTTTTGTTTTGAGAATGAGGTAACAATGTGAAAAGTAACATTACAGCAGCAGCTTGGACATGTACGTTTGGTTTGTAGTGGTTTCAACTTACTGCCTATGGACTTTTAACCAATGAGTCAAGGCCATTGATGAAATTGTTTCTCAGTTTTCCTCAGTAAATAAAACTAAATATGCACCATGAAAATATATTTGCTCTGAACAGAATTTTGAAGACAGCAAAGAGAAGAAAAGAAGGTCTTCTGAATTTCGAGATGAAGATTTTGATCGACACTACAAGGAATATGGATCTCATGATGGACATCGAGAAAAACGACATAAAGAAAGAAAAGACCTTGGTCAGAAAACAGGGGTTGAAGAAATGGACAGGAAAAATAGAGTCAGAAAAGAGAGAGAATACAAGGAGGATGGGAAAAAACAACGGTGTAAAGATCCAAAAAATTCTACCCTGGAGTATAGGGACAGAGAGCGAGAACACAAAGACAAAGAAAAAAGAGATTGGGAAAGAAAAGAGGATCGAGAGCGAAAACATAAACACAAAGTAAAGAAAGAAAATGAGGAAAAAGTGGATTATAAAGGGGATTACAATGAGGTGAGTCTTTCTAAAGTTGTATATCTTCCTGTACTTAACCAATTATTCAAAATTCAATCTATGTTTTATGTAGAAATATTGAATTAAAGTATAAAACACTAATTCTTGCAAGAAGCCTGCTCAAGAGATGAGCTGCGTTTGCTTAATAGATGCAGATTTGGCGCTGGTCATTGTGAGCTACAAATCTTCTCAAGACTCGCTATGACATTTATTTATTTAGATATGGTGGGCAGGCTAGTAATTTTAGCGTGGACCAGGAGGTGATAGATTGGGTGGAAAGGTTATAGACAGAGCAGCTACTCTATTTTGAATGTCCACTCACTGAAAACACACCCAGTAAGTGCATGCTCCTTTCTAGGGGTAATTTTCATTATGGCTCTTTTCAAAATATAGTAGTAAGGATTTTAACAGCAGGATAGAAACTTAATCAGAACTTATCATCTGAGATAGACTGAGCACTTGGACAGTTACCAATTGATAAGGAAAGTCAACAGAAATTTATTTGACAATGTTGATCACATCTGAGTGACATTGAGTTTTGAGGTATTTGGCATAGTGAAAGAGGGGTTTCTGAGGATGTTATGTATCTGAACACTCAAGGCATTTGATAAGTTTCCTCATGTGAATATATTCACAAAATATGGAATTGGGACTGATTGTGATATGGATGTAATTAGTTAAGTGGAGGAGACATCATAACTTAAAGGGTATGTTTTTGGATTAGTGGAATAATGTTTTTCTGTCAAATCTGGACTGGACCTATCTTTCATAATACATATTAATAACTTGCAGGAAGGATTAGAACATTATATATGTTTGCAGGTGACACAGGAAACCAAGTAGATGTGAGTAGAAAGTTGCAAAGTGACAGGAACACAATGTAAGCAACACGAACAAGACTACATGGCCTGTTGAGCCCCCTCTGCCGTTTAGTATGGTTGTGGCTGATCTTCATTTTCAAGTTCCACTTTCCTGCCTGCTCCCCACATCCCTTGATTCTCAGAAACAATTTTTTTTTTAAAATGTTGAAAATCTTTGGTGATGAAGCATCAACAATTTCTGGGCCAGAGAATTCCAAAATTTGTAACTACTTGAGTGAAAAAAATTCTCATCTCAGTTCTAAGTGCTTGTTCTTTTATGCTAGGGCAATGTCCCTTGTTCTAGATTCCCTAGCCTGAGAAATATCCTCTGTGTCACCCTGTTAAGCTCCTTCAGAAACTTGTGTGTTTCAATGGTCTCATTGAAACTGCAGAGACTACCGACCCAAATTACTCTGCCCCTCATCAAAGGACTGTCCTCTCATCACAACAGTCAACTTTGTGAACCTCTCTTATCCTGTCTCCAGTATTGTTATATCCCTCCTGAAATGTAGACACCAAAACTGTACACAATATTCTCAGTGTTACCTTACCAAAGCACTATGCAATTGGAGTAAGATTTTGTTTCCTTGCATTAAAAGCTATTTACCTTCCTAATTTCTTGCTGTACCTTCATACTAATATTCTGTTACTAGCCTGCCCACGATCACCACAGGAAAAGACATCACTGACCCAAAGAAACCTAAACAAATAAATAGAAAGCAGGAGGCCCACTGAATATGTTACCTAGTAGGATGACATCTGGAAATGAACCTTCCAGCTCAGCGAGAAAACCTACATCCAAATAAATGTCAACTACGCCAGTTAAAAACCTAGCTGGCCACACTGGCATGGATGGGTGGCAGCCCATTTTTTTTTTTAAGTATGGGAAGGAAACGGATACCATCATTTGAGATATTTTGATGTCTTTGTTACTTTTTGCCCATCAGGCCAACTTCTGAGAAATTACTAGCCTACTTACTTCTAACCTGCCTGTGCTTCTGCTCCTCCCCTCCCCTCCATCTCCATACTAAGGTGACAAAACCTTCCTTACCCAAGGCCCAGACCTATTTGGTTCTAGGATGCTATTAGACCTCCATCAGGGACCAGTTTGCAATCCAGGTTCTCTGACTCTGCTCAAACAGTTGAATTTGCCAATAAATTTGATTTGCTGGAGCTGCAGAGTGTGGGATATTCTGCCATTCTACACCAATTTAGTCCATTGTTGTACCATGATTGAAAGACAGCTTTTGATCTCAGCCTGTTGGCTCACTCCCAACCTTTCTGCTGGAGGATAGAGTGCTGTTTACAGTTCCCCATTGCCATGCCTTGTAAACTTCTACCTTTTTTAGCACCTTACTGAATGCCTTTCAGAAATCGTGATCAAAACTATTGCAGATGGAATTTGCTGTGGGTAGTGTGAGGCCGTCCACCTTGATTTCGAGAAAGAAATGAAATTTTTTTCCTAATGGTGAAAAATTAAAAACTGCGGAGGAGCAATGAGATTTTGGTGCCCATTTTTACAAATCACAAGTCTAGTGCACTAATAAAATACACCAAATGGGCAATGGTCTTTATTTCTAAAGAGTTGAAATTCAAACGTGAAGAAATTATACTTCAGTGGTACCAAGACTTGGTCAGATTCCATCCTGAGTACCAGCCTTGGGCAGATTTTCACGAAGAATATATTGAGTTTGGATAGGATACAGTGCAGATTCACCAGATTAAAAGGTTGAAACTTAAATGATGAAGATAGGTTGAATAAACTTGATTTGCATATTCTTGAATAAGAATGTTGAACAGTGATATAATCAAGGTGTTTTAAATGATGAAGGAATTTGAAATTGTGATGAATATTCATGATACTATTGTTAGAAAACTTACATTCCAATCTGGAAAGAACCATGTGTAGCATTCATTTTGATTTCTATTTCAACATTGTGAGGGTTAAGAGTAGAAGAATTTAGTTTCATTTTTGAATTCTGTGAGAGATAAAGGGTTGCCTGGAAAGGTATGCACTTAAATGAGGCTTAAAAAAAAGAAAAAAAAATTGGTATGTTTGCCTATATTGGTCAGAGCTTTGAGTATAGGAATTGGGAGGTCATTGTTGTGGTTCTGTTCGCCGAGCTGGAAGTTTTTGTTGCAAACGTTTCGTCCCCTGTCGAGGTGACATCCTCAGTGCTTGGGAGCCTCCTGTGAAGCGCTTCTGTGGTGTTTCCTCCGGCATTTATAGTGGCCTGTCCCTGCCGCTTCCGGTTGTCAGTTTCAGCTGTCCGCTGTAGTGGCCGGTATATTGGGTCCAGGTCGATGTGTTTGTTGATAGAGTTTGTGGATGAGTGCCATACTTCTGAAGACCTCTTGAAATGTCAAACTTAAGGCTGGGGTGGGAAGCAGTTCTTATGTGGCCAATAATTGGTTCTAAAGAAAACATATTTGACTCAAAATATTAACTCTCTTTCCGCAGACCTGCTGAGCATTTCCAACAGATTTAGTTCATGAAGAGTATTTGGCCATGTGTTTAAAGAAGAGAATTCAGGAAAAAAAAATTATGATCTAAGACAATGGTTAGGAAATAATTAATTGCACTATTCAGCTTCTTCAATTTCAAATAGTTAGCACCTTTTTCTTAATGATTTGTGTGTGAGAAATCATAGCCAACTATTTGTAATAAGTCTTGAATTTGCAAAGAAACTTGCGCAATGAGCCAGATTTCTGCCACTAGGGTGGCTAGCTCAAGTCAGGACATTTTCCAGTTTACCAGACCCATCTCTGTCAAAAGAAATGCCCCAATATATAATATAAAATGAAAAAAAAACCTCCCATTTATGAAAACCATTTAAATTTTTAAAATCTCCACAAGTTGTTAGTCTCTTATAAATATAAATTTCTGTTCAAACCCCACATCTTAGACATCTAATCCTTTAGAAGATTCTTTAAACTGTCAATTAAACAGTGAAGTCAAAACCCTCTACTCAGGTTCAAAGTTTGTGAGAAGATTTGTAGCTCGGGTGCTCGTTGCTGTGGTTCTGTTCGCCGAGCTGGATGTTTTTGTTGCAAACGTTTCGTCCCCTGTCTAGGTGACATCCTCAGTGCTTGGGAGCCTCCTGGGAAGCGCTTCTGTGGGCAGCTGAAACTGACAACCGGAAGCGGCAGGAACAGGCCACTTTAAATGTCGGAGGAAACACCACAGAAGCACTTCACAGGAGGCTCCCAAGCACTGAGGATGTCACCTAAACAGGGGACGAAACGTTTGCAACAAAAACTTCCAGCTCGGCGAACAGAACCACAACAACGAGCACCCGAGCTACAAATCTTCTCACAAACTTTGAATTGGGAGGTCATATTGCGGCTGTACACCACATAGCAAGGATGTGGTGAAACTTGAAATGGTTCAGAAAAGATCTGCAAGGATGTTGCTGGGATTGGAGGGTTTGAATTATAGGGAGAGGCTGAATAGGACTATTTTCCCTGAAGCTTTGGAGACTGAGGGATGACCTTTTAGAGGTTTATAAAATCATGAGGGGCAAAGATAGGGTGAATAGGTCTTTTTCCCAGAGTAGGGGAGTCCAAAACTAGAGGGCATAAGTTTAATGTGAGAGGGGAAAGATTTAAAAGGGCATTGTTTTCATGCAGAAGGTGGTGCGTGCATGGAATGAGCTGCAAGAGGAAGGTGTGGAGGCTGGTACAATTACAACATTTCAAAGGCATCTGGATGGGTATATGAATAGGAAGGGTTTAGAGAACTGTGTGCTGGCAAATGGGACTAGATTATGGGAGGTGGGCAGCACGGTGGCACAGTGGTTAGCACTGCTGCCTCACAGTGCCTGAAACCCGGGTTCAATTCCCGCCTCAGGCAACTGACTGTGTGGAGTTTGCACATTCACCCCGTGTCTGCGTGGGTTTCCTCCGGGTGCTCCGGTTTCCTCCCACAATCCAAAGATGTGCAGGTCAGGTGAATTGGCCATGCTAAATTGTCCGTAGTGTTAGGTAATTGGTAAATGTAGGGGTATGGTGGATTGCGCTTCGGCGGGTCGGTGTGGACTTGTTGGGCCGAAGGGCCTGTTTCCACACTGTAATGTAATCTAATCTAATTAATTAATTTAGGGATATCTGGTTGTCATGGGCGAGTTGGACCGAAGGATCTGTTTCCATGCTGTATAGCTCTGACTGTTCTAGTAAATCTTGTAAATTTGGCAACCAGAATTGCATGCTGTACTTCAAATGTGATCTAACTATGGTTTGGTACAGTTTAGTATGATTTCCCTAATTTTCAGTTATCTGTCCCTAGAAATAAAGTCCATTGCTTGGTGTGCTTTTATTAATGGCCCAGGTTGGCTCTTTTTTTTGTTTATCATTTAGAATATGCTTAGTTGGAATCACATCGTACTGATTTGACTTTAATGAATCTATTTGGTAAAAACAATGACTGCAGATGCTGGAAACCAGATTCTGGATTAGAGGTGCTGGAAAAGCACAGCAGTTCAGGCAGCATCCGATGAGCAGTAAAATCGACATTTCGGGCAAAAGAATCTAGCTCAGTTTTCCCAGAGTTTAGGAAACCTGATAAATAAAAGAAAGTTGATTCCAGTTAACACATGCTTTTCCAGTACTGCGTGTGGGTCTGAAGGAAGCAAGCCTGCTGCAATCTGCCTTTTCATGTTCAGCTGAATCATCCTATCTGAATTAATACCCTCCTTCCAAATTTTCCCCAACATTGCTGTGTTTCAATCTCTTTGCACTTTCTCCAATTCCTATGATCTGATATCCCTGGCGAACTGTAGGTTCTTATATCCTTCATCAGGCTTCTTGCTTTTTAGTGTTTCTCGGTTGCTTAAATAGCCCCCTGCTGTCTTTCTGCCTGTTGGCGTCCTGGGTGCTCACTGGGTTTTGTTTAATCCCAGACTGGTTTGGTTGATACAATTAACTTACTTTATATAAAAATAAATCTTCCTGATTTCAACACCTTTCTGTGCCTATTGGTAAATGATAGCGAATGCATTTGATCTATTGACATTATCTCACTGTTATTTTACAGGAACCAAATAGCAAAAGGAAAAAAGAACGGAAATTTGTGCAAGAAGCCACAAATGATAGCAGAAGGAAAGGGTAAATTGCTATGATTTTAATAATTTTGCATTGTGATTTGTACATAAGTAGATTAATACTTTGATCCAGTGATGTCTTCATGATTAAGATTTATGGTTGTGCTGTGCTCTACATGACGTTCTAATAGTATTAGGAGCTATGTGTTGTTTTGAATATATGCCCCCTATTCATATATCTTTGTACCAAATCCTTGATGTCTCTGTCATTGAAAAGTTCTGCTTATTGCAGTTTTCAAGAGGGTAAATTTACTTGCTTGGCACTGTTTCTGCTGGGACTGCACAGAATAACATCACCTTCCTATGCTGAAGCAGCTTTGCAGGCCAATATGTGCATGACCCCTGCAGCCTTCTGCAATTTTATTACTGAGGAATGCAGTGTGCACTATTTCAGCAAATGTCTCTCCCTTGTAATTTTCAGTGCATTCTAAAATTATACACATTGCAATGGTTAAAAGATAATTGGAAATTTGAATTTACATTGTGATAAATTTATAAATCTCCTTTGAGAACATTTCAATGTTAGAATGTTATGTTGTTGAGATTAAGTTTGAGTCTTAGCTAGCAAGAATGAAGGTAGTTATCTATTTTGGAGACTAATCACCTCAGCCCTGGACATCTTTACGAGGCTTCCTTTGACTGTTGTTGGCCTGGTCACCTTCAGCTCCTAGAATCATAGTACTATAGGATAGTGACAGCTCAGAAGAAAGATGCAATATTCCTGCTGGCTATCTGTGAGGCAACTTGATCCCAATGCCCTGCCTTTTCCTGTAGATCTTTTCACTTAATGTAAAATGATCCAATTCCCTTTTGCAAACTGAATCTGCCCCCACCACATTGTCAGCCAGATCCAACATTTCATGTTGGAAAATGTTTTTCTTTCCGTACAATATCATCTCTGCTTCCTTTGCCGATTGCCTTATGTTAGCATCCTCTGGTACTCAGACTTTCTGCCAATAGAACCATTTTCTCTCTCCTCTGTTCACACTTAGGTTATTATCTGTATTAAATCTCCTTTCAACCTTCTTTCAGGGCAAGAGTCCCATTTTATTCTTATTGTTCATTGAACCATAGCATCCTCTCCAATGCTTTTACTACTTTCCCTAAATGTTGTGCCCAGAAGTTGGCCCAGTACGCCAGTTGATGTTGAACCAGTGTTTTGTGAGGTTCACCATAAACCTCTTTCTTTTGTACTCTAAGGTTCGAATGAAGATCAGGATCCCATATGCATTGCTAACCTCCTTTCTTAGCATATATTGCCATTTTAAATTATTTGGTTCATAGTGGTATTGTCGTTGGACTAGAAATTCAAATACTCCATACTAATGATAGCAATTCTCATTCATATCATGTTTAAGAGGTCTTGTGGCCAGAAGCTCCAAGTTGAAATTGTATCTCAGGATGTGATTACCACAGAAGTGTGTTATAACATATCCAACAGGTTGATTTTTGTTTCCTTTTTCCTCGTAGGTTACTCGATTCCTGCACCCCATCAGAATTGTTAATGTTTTTAATGTTGCTTTTCTTGTTTCTTCCTACTGAAATGTATTAACATCCAGATTCATCACCTTCCACATTTACTCTCTCCATTACTGGTGCACAGTTGCACCAGTGTGTATCATCTACAAGTAACATGGAGGCATTCCTTTGTCAGAACCTTCCAAACCCAGGACCTCTGCTGACTAGAAGTATGAGGGTAACTGATGAATGAGATGGACACAGGTGTTTAGAAAGCAGCTCACCACAACCTTTTCAAGGTCAATTAGGGATGAATGTTCTTTTGGTGAGACTCATCCTTTAAATGAATAAAAATAGTTCAATCAACAAGGCTGGAAGTATTAGTTTGTGGATATCGAGGTCAAAGGAGAACTGGGCTTAGTTTGGTACTGTACCTACCCTCCCCACATCTCTCTTTCTCTCTGTCTCTCTGTCGCTCTCTCTCTCTCTCTTCCCTCCCCCCACTCACTTTATATCTCACTCACACTCAAGCTCTCACCCACTCGCCCCTGATACTGAATTGAATTGAATTTATTGTCACGTGTACCAAGGCACAGTGAGAAGCTTTGTCTTGTGAGGAATACAGGCAGATCACATAGTTAAGTAGCATAGGTAAGTAAATAATAGGTAAACAGCAGCAAAACCAAAAACACAGGTGCAGGCGAATGTTAAGAGTTGAGAGTCCATTTAGTATTCTAACAACAATAGGGTAGAAACTGTTACAAAACTGACTGATACATGTGTTCAGGCACCTGTACCTTCTCCCTGATGGTAAAGGTTGTAGAAAAGCATTGCCAGGGTGGATTGGATCTTTGAGAATGCTGGCGGCCTTTCCTTGACAGCAGGCCTGGTAGATGGATTCTGTGGATGGGAGGTTGGCCTTTGTGATTGTCCAGGCCGAGTTCACCACTCTCTGTAACCATCTCCGATCTTGAATGGTACAGTTGCATACCAGGTAGTGATACATCCAGGCAGAATGCTCTCGATGGCGCACCTATCAAAGTTGTCAAGGATATTCACTGTATCCCAAATTTCCTCAGCTGCCTGAGGAAGAAGAGATGTTGTTGGGCCTTTGTAACCAGTGCGTCCACACGAAGAGTCCAAGAAAGCTTGTTATGGATGACCACTCCCAGGAGCTTGACACTCTCCACTCGTTCCACTTCTGTGCTGTTAATGTGTAGGGGGACATGAATAACATCCTGTCAAAAGTCAATAATGAGTTCCTTGGTTTTGCTGGCATTGATAGCTAGGTTGTTTCGACCGACTATGGTGGTGTCATCAGCAAAATTGTAAATGGCATTAGTCTCGTATTTGGCGATGCAGTCATGGGTATACAGTGAGTACAGTAGTGGGCTGAATACGCACCCCTGGGAGGCTCCAGTGTTGAGTGTTAGTGATGATGAAATATTGTCCCCAATCTCCAGATTGTGGCCTGTGGGTCAGGAAACTGAAGATCCAGTTGCAGAGAGTGGGGCTTAGTCCGAGATCAGTCTCTAGGGGATAATAGTTGAAGGCTGAACTGTAGTCAATGAATAGGATTCTGACGTAGCTCTTCTTGGTGTTAAGATGTTCTAGGAAGGAGTGAAGGGCAAGTGATATGGCATCTGACGTGGATCTCTTGGTCTGATAGGCAAATTGGAGTGTGTCAAGAGTAATGGGAAGGCTGGAGTTGATTAATGCCATGACCAGCCGTTCAAAGCAGTTCATGACCACTGAAGTTAGGGCCACTGGGCGGTACTCACTGAGACATGCTGCACGAGCCTTCTTAGGCACAGGAATGATGTTGGCCCTCTTGAAACAGGCAGGGACAGTGGCCTGCTGCAGGGATAGGTTGAAGATGATCTGATTGGTTTGGTTCAAAACGTATATTAGCTTCTGCAATTGTGATGTCAGAAATGTTCAGAACCTTTGGAGACAAACTCCGGTAAGAAATTAACATTGAATATTTGGAGATGAAGAATGGTGAAAAAAGTGGAAATAAATGTCGTGATTTATTTGAAGCTGATATGATTTAGGAGTTGCAGCATTAATATGAATTCACTTGCTGCACTGGCCTCCTAAGATACTGAACCCAAAGTGATACAATAAAATGTACTGTAAAAAATAGAAATGAAGTTAATTATATTTGTTTGAATCAGTTTGATTTGTTCAAAAGGAATTTTTGATGGAGATATAAGCATGTATGCAATTTTACGAACTCTATTTTTGAATCAGTTGTATTTATTTTTAGGAGTTCGTCAGAACAAATTGATAGTCAAAAGAAAGCAAACGAAACTCTTGCGGAAGAGGTAATTTTCTCTGTTATGTGCTCAGGATAATAACTGCTTATTAAATTTGTTGGATGTTTCAAAGGATGTTGCCTTTTTTAACCTTTCCTGACATACAAACTATTTTAATCTGTCACAGTATGAGAAAACTACCAAACTTCTTATTTCACATTTCTGCCGAACCTGATAATTAATCATCTATCCTTGGCTTGCTCCACTTCCTTTATCTACATCCTACCTCTTTCTTGCATAATTTACAGGCATGGAGTCAAATTTCCATTTTACAAACAAACAAACACCAACCTTCTACCTCACCACCATCATTTATGATGGGCGGCACGGTGGCACAGTGGCACAGTGGTTAGCACTGCTGCCTCACAGCACCAGAGACCCGGGTTCAATTCCTGCCTCAGGCAACTGTCTGTGTGGAGTTTGCACATTCCCTGTCTGCGTGGGTTTCCTCTGGGTGCTCCGGTTTCCTCCCACAGTCCAAAGATGTGCAGATTAGGTGAACTGGCCATGCTAAATTGCCCGTAGTGTTAGGTGAAGGTGTAAATGTAGGGGAATGGGTCTGGGTGAGTTGCTCTTTGGAGGGTCGGTGTGGACTTGTTGGGCTGCAGGGCCTGTTTCCATGCTGTAAGTAACCTAATCTAATCATATGGCTGGTTCTGTTTTGTGAGAATCTCTATTTGATTTAGAGTTGTGCAAGTCCGATGGAAGGTTTGAGGGAATCAAAGCAATATTCTTACATGTCATTGTAAACATTACTTTAGCTATTGAGTCCATCTCCTGTAAGGGTGTCTCCTCCAGGCCAAACCAGATCAAGTAGAACCTGAATGACCTTTGAATACAGAGCTGAGATGCAAATTCCACGTGAGCTGGCAACAAGCATGTTTACTTTACATGTTCAGAATGCTTCCCATCGCCATCCATACTTCACCTTTCTACTTCTGAAATGTTTTAATACTTCAGTTCTATTGAAGTTTTGTACAATGAAACAAATTTTTGTAACAATTGTTTCTCAATCTTCTGATTTTCAGACTTCTTCTGTTTCAATCTGTGTAAATGGAAATTACTGATTCTAGGTCACATGCAATCCCTCAACACATTAAATGTAATGGCCCTGCCTTTATTCTTAAATTCTTCCATGGCTTCATGGCACCCTCCTTTATTTATTCAGTCATAGAATGTAGGTATCGCTTGCCAGACCACATTTATTGCCTGTTCTTAGTTGCCCTTGAGAAGGTGGTGATAGGCTACCTTCTTGAACCATTGTGGTCCATATGCTGAAGGTGAACCCACAGCGCCTTTAAGGGAGGGAGCTTCAGGATTTTGACCCAGTGACTTGGTCATTGCAGTTTCCTTCAGGTTTGCATCCCTTTCTTCAATCTATGATCTTCTGATTCTGACCTTGCATACATTTGTGCCCTCTTTACCTTGTGGTTGATATGCAACATTCACAATCTCTTATGATCTCGCTTTCCTTTCAATTTTTAGGTATCTCTGCAAAACTCATTTTTTCACTAAAAGTCCTTGTTCTTGTAATTAGTGATGTGCCACAGGGATCAGAACTGGGGCTACAATTATTTACAATTATATTAATGACTTGAATGGGGAAAGTGAATGCACCATATCCAAGTTTGCAGGTAACACAAAAATAGATGGAAAGGCAAATGGTGAGGGTGATATAAAGAGTTGGCAGAGGGATATAGACAGATTAGGCAAGTGAACAAAAACTTGAAAAATGGAATCTAACATGGGAAAATAGAAGTATTTGTACATTGGCAGGAAAAATAGAGGAGCTCAATATTATTTAGATGGAGAAAGACTGCAGAAAACGACAGAACTCATACATGAATCACATTCAAATTCAGTAGGTAATAGGAGCAGCAAAATATATGTTGGCCTTTATTTGAAAAGAAATGGAATAAAGATTGAGAGGTTTTGCTAAAACTATATATGGCTCTAGTCAGACCACAGTTGGAATGCTGTGCAGAGTTTTGGACCTTTATTGAAGGAGACAGATACTGGCACTGAAGGAGAGTTCACTGAGTTGGTATCAGCTATGGAGGATCTATCTTATTAGGAGAAACTGAGTAGATTGAGCCTGTAGTCGTTTAAATTTAAAAAAAATGAGAGGTGACCTCTTTTCAAATGTGGAAGGTCCTTTGGAGGCTTGAAGGGTAGATGTGGAAAGGTTGTTCCCCAGTGTGGGTGAGTCTAGGACCAGAGGGCAGAATGAGGGTTAGGGGGTGCACATTTAAAACAGATGAGCAGGAATTTCTTCCTGGTGAGGGTATTGATTCTGTGGAATTCTTTTTGCAGGGGGCTGTTGAGGTTGGATAGTTGATTATATTCAAGACTGAGACAGAGTTTTAATCTGTAAGAGATATGGGGATAAAGTAAGAAATGGAATTCAGTGTATTCAGATCAACCATGATCTCATCAAATAACAGAGCAGACTCATTGAACTGAATGACTTGCCTCTGCTCATATGTCTTAAGGAGACTGCATGTTGTGGATTGTAATTGTTTAAAGAAATGCACCACTGCCACTGGATTGGTGCTGATGGGAGTGTTGGTTGTGGTGTCAATCAAATGAGCTTCTTTGTTTGGGATGGTGTCAAGCTTCTCAAGTGTTTTTGCAAGTGAAGAGTGTTCTACCACACGTCAGATTTCAGAAGATTCTGTAGAATGATCCCTGATATGGAGGGATTGTCTTATGAGCCAAGAATTAGAGGTGAAATTATTAAAATGTATAAGATTCTTAGGGGGCTTGACAAGATAAAACCTGAGAGGATATTTCCCTCATGGGAGAGAGTATCATCTCAGAATAAAGGAGCGCCATCCTGAGGTGAGGATGAGTTTCTTTGAGAGTTGAGTCTTTGAAACTCCTTGCCACAGAGAACTGTGGAGGAAGAGTCCTTGTGTATATTTAATGCTGAGATAGGTGCTTGATCAATAGAGGAATCAAGAGTTATGGAGAAAGGCAAGAAAGTGCATATGAGGAAGGTTGGCTCAGCCATGAAATCTACTGAATGGTGGAGCAGGCTCTAGGGGCTAAATGGCCTCCTCCTGTTTCCATTTCTTATGGTATATTCTCACCAAAGGTAAGTGATAGGAGAATCAGAGCCGGATATTTATGGATGAGGAAAGAGATAGAGAGTAAGATGAAGGTCTGTATAACATTTTGATAATATGTGAGAACCTGTTAAATATTGAAATTTCTGCAGGTAAGTAAAGGAATGTAAAACTTTCCTAAAGGCGTATAAGTAGTGAAATGACGACAAAAGGAGTAGAATCATTAAACATTGAAAAATGGATTTTCTTGTAAATGCAGAGGGCATGTCTGAGGTATTAAATGAGTTTTTTTCCATAAGTTTTTACCAACAAAGATGCTGCTGCTAATCACATAAAACTGGAAGTAGTTGTAGCCCTGGGTGGGCTGAAAAATTAATAAGGCAAAAGTATTAGAAAGGCTGGCTCTAGTTAAAAGTTGATAATTTTCCAGGACTGGATCATATGCATTTGAGGATACTGAAGGAATTCTGGATGGAAACTGCAACTGCACTGACCAATCTCTTCTAATCTTCCTGAGAAACAGGGACAGTATTAGAGGAGTGGATAACTATAAAAGCTACACCCTTGTTCAAAAAAGATGTGAGGATAAATCTCGCAACTATAGGCCCATCAGTTTAACTTCAGTGAAGGAAGGCTTTTCGGAAAGATACTCTGACAAAATTGACAGTCACTTGGGCATGTTTACAGTAATTAAGGAAAGCTGCAACAAATTTGTTCATCACAAATAATGTTTAACTCATTTGAGGTTTTCAGTAAGGTAATAGACAACATCGACATAGATAATATGGTTGATGTGGTATGTGCTGGTATTTGGTAACATGCCTGAGAACAAGCTCCGCAACAGAGTTAATACTCATGGTGTAAAAGGGCCAGTAGTGACATAGACACCAAGTTCCCTGAACGAGAGGAAAGAGATTTGTGGTTAATGTGCTATTTTCAGGTCAGAAGAATATACATAAAATTCTTCAAGGGTTGTTATTTGGACCACTGCTTTTCCTAATCAGAATTGATGGACTAGACTTAAGAGCACAGGGAATTATTGCAGGATTTCCAGATGACAAAATTTTGAGAATATTATGCACTGTGAGTAGTGATAGACTTCAAGAGAATATGGATAGGCTGGGGAAAGATGGACATGTGGCAGAAAAATTGTTTTTCAGAAAATTGACAAGTAAAAGTTGTTTCATTTTGTTAGGAAGACAGAGGAGAGGCAACATAATATAAAGGATGATATTCTAAGGGGCACTTAAGAGTAGAGCTGTCTGTGCTTTTATGGATGCAACTCATTGATTATGGAAGAGCATAGACATAGGAGATTGAGGTGTGACTTTAGAGAGGTTTATGAAATCATGAGGCGCATAGATAAGCTGAATAGCAGAAGTCTTTTCCCTAGGGTGGGGGAATTTCAAAATGGGGGCATATTTTTAAGATGAGAGGAGAAAGATTTAACAAGGACCAGAGGAGCAACTGTTTAAAACAGGGTGGTTTGAATGTGGAATGAACTGCCAGAGAAAGAGATAGAGGTATAGTGACAATATTTAAAAGACATTTGGATATATGCCTGAATAGAAAAGGTGGAGGGAGATGGACCAAATGGGACTAGTTTAACTTGGGAAACTTGGTCAGCATGGACAAGTTGGACCGAAGGGTCTGTTTCTGTGCTTAATGACTCTATGACTGGGCTTTCAGACATTAGACTGAATTGTAGAAGTGTGGTGCCAAGTGAGTTCCATGGCATATAGCCCACCATGGCTAGGGGTGAAATGATTTGTTCATTTTTCACCTCACTAACTATGCAGCTATATGTCTGGTGTGACTCTGAGGTACTTTTGTGGCAGGTGAGGCAGAAATGCTCTCCACTGCCAGGAGCTCCAGCTTGCACATTTCTGTTGCCATATTTAGAGCCCAGCTCTGCACCTAGCAACTACCCTACAATCTCCTGCTCGTCCCTGAAATGACTCCAATGAAAGGCAAGCTAGTTCCTTACTTCCTACAGGGATCTGGAGATGCTGGTGGTTAGAGTGATGGAAAGATGGGTAATTCTTTTATCTATTGATTGCCAAAGGATGCCACACCAACAGGCCCAACTAGCCTGGACAGAAATTGTAGCTCAATGAAAAGGGATGCCTAGCAGAGCTGCAAGAAGGTCATTGATCCTCTGCTCTCCGAAGGGCTAAGTAATAGTGTTTCTCTTTGTTACTTTACATTCAAGGACTTATTCTAAGTTATGTGCTGCATGCACGCACAGACCTCACCAAGGCTGATGGACTACAATCCTCAGTACTATAAGCATCATGTCGACCAAGACCTCTGACCTGCCTCATCCTTCCAGATTATCAATCCAGTCTGCCCTCTGCACTTCTTAGTCTACCACTGAGAGGGGGCACTTCATCAGTTTATGCTTGACCTTTGACTGCTTTCGCAGCCACTTCCCTCAAACTCAATCCCATTGCAGGTTAAACTAACCCTCCTGCCTGATCACTCCTCAGCATCCTGACTGACCTATCTATAATCCCCAGACTGTTTGTCATTATCTTGCAGGACCGGCCATGGCCAACCCCTGGGCTGGCATAGAATAAGCTTCTTGATTGACTGTGGTGGTGCCCTCTGACAGACTGTCATTTCCTTTCATGTAACTCAGGACTTTTCCCCTTTGAATTCCACGCATTGCTTTAAGCAAATGGTAGTGTTTTTACCATGTAATCTACTGTGACATGCTGCAGCTCTGACATTGATGTAGAATATTGCTCTCCAGTGACGCATCCACCTCTTGTCGAACTGAGAGTTTGATTGTTCAGTGCTCTCAATCCTTCCAAGCTGCATGCCTCTCAATCTGCACTAAAAAGCCATCTAAATGGCTGAGGCTGGTAGCCTGCAACTGACTGCTCAATAGCTCGTGCAGGAGGAAAACAATGTTATCCAGATAGATGCTAGCAGCCTCCAAGCAAGTGTGAAAGTCATTAAGGCTAAGAAATTGAAGGAAGGGGCATGAAGTGCATGTGTTCATGTCGGTACAAAAGTATCCTGTGATGATGCTTTAGATATATGGCTACTCTATAGACAAAGCAATCTGACAGGAGTATTAATCATAAATATCCCTCAGCTTCAAGGTACACTGATTGGAGGGCTGTATTCAGTACTGGGTTGGGCTGAGAGCAAATGAGCCTGATGGTCCTCCAATGCTGTGCTGTGTAGATGAAAGGGGAGAAAGTGAGGACTGCAGATGCTGGAGATCAGAGCTGAAAATGTGTTGCTGGAAAAACGCAGCAGGTCGGGCAGCATCCAACGAACAGGTGAATCGAGGTTTCGGGCATAAGCCCAACACTTGACTCCCCCTCCCACTCCACCAAGGACATGCAGGCCCTTGGACTCCTCCATCGCCAGACCATGGTAACACGACGGTTGTAGGAAGAGCGCCTCATCTTCTGCCTGGGAACCCTCCAACCACAAGGGATGAACTCAGATTTCTCCAGGTTCCTCACTTCCCCTCCCCCCACCTTGTCTCAGTCAAATCCTTCAATCTTCTTCCTGACCGCCCCCACTCCACTCCGGCCTATCACCCTCACCTTGACCTCCCTCCACCTATCGCAATTCGAACGCCCCTCCCCCAAGTCCCTCCTCCCTACCTTTTATCTTAGCCTGCTGGACACACTTTCCTCATTCCTGAGGAAGGGCTTATGCCCGGCACATTCTCCCCGTGTCTGCGTGGGTTTCCTCCAGGTGCTCTGGTTTCTTCCCACAATCCAAAAATGTGCAGTATAGGTGAATTGGCCATGCTAAATTGCCCGTAGTGTTAGGTGAAGAGGTAAATGTAGGGGAATGGGTCTGGGTGGGTTGCGCTTCGGGGGGTCAGTGTGGACTTGTTGGGCCGAAAGGCCTGTTTCCACACTGTAAGTAATCTAATCTAATCTAATCATGCAGAAGTAGTAGTTATGTGGTGACCACGACAGGCAGTTGTCAAACTGCAGCTACCACACCTGTTTTACCTATCGTGGTTTTGCATGAAGTGCCTTCTTAGAGGAGGGATGGAGAATTAGAAGGAAGATGTAACTAGGCGAGTTGAGGTTTGAGATGCAAATACATAGAAATAAGCGAGTTGTCACTCGGGAAAATCATATGAGCATTCCTCTTGTTGAGACTCTGTTCATTCTAATCTATTTTGTCACCTTTCTTGAAACACCGAGAAGAAGAAAATTCTGTCAATAGAGTGAAACAGCAAGGAATCAAACTCATAGAATACTGATTTGGCCTCAACTGGAGTATTATGGCCAGTTCTCTACACCACAGTTCAGGAACGCTGTGACTGTATTAGAGGAGATGTGAAGGGATTTGCATAAATGTTCCCAGATGTGAGAGGCTTCCTTTTAACATGGACACTTGAATCAAAACCTGACATTGTTCTCCTTGGAGAAAGAAATATTGGGACAAGACTTGATACTGGCTTTCACTGTCATGAGGAGTCTGACCAGAGTAGATAAGGAGAACTGTTCGCATTGGCAGAAGTGTTAAGAACCAGATGAAGTCAATTTAAGGTGATTGACAAAATGGACATTTTAAGGAAATGCCAGTTGGTTAAGGCTTGGGATGCAGTGCCTGAAAGTGTGTGATT
The DNA here is from genome assembly GCF_004010195.1 of Chiloscyllium plagiosum. Classification (NCBI taxonomy): domain Eukaryota; kingdom Metazoa; phylum Chordata; class Chondrichthyes; order Orectolobiformes; family Hemiscylliidae; genus Chiloscyllium; species Chiloscyllium plagiosum. The sequence continues at coordinate 99,506,409 of NC_057714.1, read as the reverse complement.
GCAGATCCAGTTGTGGCCTTCAATGTGAATTGGATAATTGTCTGAAGAGAAGAGATGTGCAAAAGTGCAGGAAAAGGACAGAGCAGTCGACTAACTTAATTGCTCTTACAGGGAACTGATATATACACAATGAGGTGAATTAATGTGCTGTATCCATTCTGTGGCTCTATTAGTAAGATTGAATGTCCATTGTATTACTTCTCTGTGATCTCCTTGGCTATATTTGCAGAGGGATACAGAATGCAGGCTGATTATTGAGGTCAATGAGTTTCCATCTATCTGTCTGTACTTGGGATCTATTTCCCACCCACTCATGGATTTCTCCAAGGCTTGAGAATAGTATAAGTGATCAACTCATTCAACCGTTTGATTCAAAACCTGGGTAGGTAAATGTCACCACCAAACCTTTTGGCCATCGAGCTGGCTGCTGCAACTCCAGATGCCAACCCCTGGCCTTGCCAATTTGGGCTTTGTGAGCATGCCAACCATTATGCTAACCAATTCTAGAATTGGCAAAAACACAACTTTAGAACTTTATAGTTTATTTCTTACAAATGGGGTGATCTCCTAATGTGAATATTCTTCATATGAAATATAAGGAACAGTTGCGAATTTTTGATATTCACTGGAACCACAGGATTATGATTATTTTCAAGTTTAAGTCTCACCAGTGTTCAATTTGTCACTTGCAAAGGTAGTTGGAGCCCTCTAAAGTAAGAAGCAAGGAACTGAATTCCACTTGTTATTTCAGTTTTGTATCGATGATGTGCCATCTGGCAATGTAACATATCTTAATCCTATAGTATAATTTTAAAAGGCTATCATATTTTCCATTATGTAAAATGCTTTTGTTTATTATAGCTCTTATCTGTCTTTTCAACTATGTTCCTGACAAAATCGCAGGGTACAGGCAGATTTCCATCCACATGGCGGTCCAGTCAGGCCGGATTAATTGATGATGATGATGATGATGCAGCTGTAAGAATTTGACCTTTCTTGTAAAGTAGTTCAATTAAATCAGTGCTTAAAGTTATTCCATTCCCTTATTAGAAATCTAGACGGTGGGAGAAAGAGGGTTAGTGTCGTTTTTATTTTAAAATATGCAGGATTTTATTCAGTGAAAATATTACTAATTTTAGAAGTTAATTTTCTTCTTTCAAGTATTTTGCTGTGTGAATATTTTGATCATCCATTTCAAAATTAATCGGGTCATCAAAGTTGAATAATATTAATCAGATCTTTACTTTGTGCGCTTATAATTGCACTTAATGTTAAAGTTTTTTTATTCTTAACAAGGCTGAAGACATTATTTCACCGTTTGCACAGTATGAATTTACTTTTTTTTTCAAAATTTCTCAAATTGGAATACTTTGCTGTTAAGAAATGTTAAGTAGCATTATGTGCAATTTTTTAAAATCTGTAAATGGTTCAATAATTTCAGAAAAGGCGATGCATCATTTAGTGCAAAAATCCAAGCTACCTTGTTCAAGTTTCATCCTCCTCTGTTAGCTTTGTGAAAACTGTTTTACTGTTTCATGAAAAGTGTTGAATAGTATGAAGTTAATTTATTTTTGTGGTAGATACAGACTGGCCACAGAATGTTATATCTTAACATCTCAAGCATTAAAAACTAGTTTGTTAATATCTTCTGTGTTAATCATAGTTAACCGCCCTCAGGCACTGAAGATTAAGTTTTGTATGCAGTCTTATTCTTTTAGGTATTAATTCATGTTCAATTTTTAAAATGTCAAATTTTAAATGATGTTTCTGCACTTGCCCTTAATTTGGATGCTTGTTATGTTGAACAATATTTACCTATATCCCTTTTCAAAGCATTGTCTTTGAATATTGTTTTTATGTAGATCATTCAAGGCCTGGCATATAGCTCTTTTTATCTCATTATTCTTTTGTCAAACTTAAGTCTGTTATTGAGTTATTGACTGACCTACGAATGACAACTTCTTTTTCCCTTTTTACCATATCAAAGCAGTTTGTAATTTAAAGAGTGGCTGTCAGATTTTCTTGGCCTTTTCTGCTGTCATGCAAATTGTGTAATTTTTCTATGTCCTAGTAATGAAACCTTTAGTTATGTATAACTTCGAAGTTCTTAATAATGGACAATTGTTTGGATCTGATATTCGTATTACTGCAGATAACTATTATCCCAATTCTAAAAAACTGAAAATTTCTTTGCAGTTTGTTGAAAGAGAAGAAATTGCTATGGATAGCCAGTCCCCTATTGAATCGTCAAACTATGATGATGATTTTGAGGTATTGACCATTAGCTTGTAGTGTATAGATAATGAACAAGCGTGATTTGTAACATTTCTCAACTATACTTTTGTGCCTGGGTTGACATGTTTTCAGGCTGTTAAAATTTGCAATATTATTATATTATTTTATTACTTAAAACGTAATTCTGTTTTATTTATTGAGCATCTTCTAGTTTAGCATGTTAGCAAGGCTTGAAAGAATTTTCTTCTCAGGATGTGCATACTAGTTTACTTATCTTAACAGTCACGTCTGGAAAGTCTCCATGATCACATTCATATTGCAGCATTTGACTGTGTTATTCGTATGTAAACTGCAGCACAAAACTAAAGTGTTAATTTAATTGATATTTTCTAATTATCCTGTTCAGAAATGTCATTACTGCACCTGGAGCAGGTGGGACTTCAACCCAGGCCTCCTGGCTCAGAGCCAGAGGCTCTATCACTACCACAACGGTTGTATAATTTTAATCTACTTTTTTTTTGGATACATTATGACTCACGGATGGAACTTGACCTCAGGCCCCTGGCTCAGAAGGAGGGCCATTATGACATATTTTCTAATCAACCTGTCCATAAATGCCATTGCATTCCTTTCATGCAGGTAGGATGTGAGAGTGGGCTTTCTGGTTCAGAGATAGGGACGCTACCACTGCATCACAAGAACCTTATGAAAATTATCACTACTCCCCAAGATATTTTTTAATCAACCTGTTCAATTATGTTATTATACAGTCAGAATCAGATGGGGCTTGCACGTGGACTTCCTGGTCCTGATGTAGGGACAATATCACTGTGCCACAAGAGTTTTTAGTATTAATTGGATTCAGCTGGTGAACATTATTCATGTCGAACAGCAAGCTGAAAGTAATGGTTCTTGTGGCTCACTGATAGTGTTTCTACCTGTGTTGTAATGTCTTACCAAAAGCCTTTATGATATTGGAAACAGGCTGTGTTACAGGCATGTAAGACTTTATCTTGCTTGAATTCTGACTTCATCGATAACTGCAAATAGCTTCCAGAGATCTCTGGAGATTTTTGCTTATTTTGACTGACCAGGATTCTCTTCTCAGAACTTTCAACCAGTCAATGGTAGGAGAATAACTAGGAAGTGCAAAGCCAAGAACCCATCCCTATCCAGCAGCCTCCAAAGCAAAACTGCCTCCTGCAAAAAACCCAGTCAGAAGTAGTTCACTCTTTGTTGTCTTTTTTTCCCAACATTTTCTCAGTGGGTAGCTGGCCAACACCGGTCCTCCCTTGATTGATCAATTCAACGTGCAAACAGCTACCAGTTCCTGAGCATAACAACATCTTTGTGTTGCTTTGTCTACAGTGTTCTTCAAGCAGAAATTAATCTGCATTATCTTTCCAGGTCAGTTCCCAACAGCAAACATCAGATTTTCCTTTTTTTTTATGAAAACAAGCTGATGTTCGTGTTCTTCAAGCAGAAATTAATCTGCATTATCTTTCAAGGTCAGTTCCCAACAGCAAACATCAGATTTTCCTTTTTTTTTAATGAAAACAAGCTGATGTTCATATGTTCAGTTCTCATTTTCAGTTCTCCGTTCCAAACCTAAAGTACGAAAAACAGTGATGGTCTCAACACTCCAAGTACACTTCACATTCTTGCCACCAGTCCCTTTTATCTCTCTCTCTCTCTCTCTCTCTCTCTCTCTTACACGCATACAAAAACACACACATACGTACACACAATCACTTTAATCAACCATTTATTATTGAAAAGTGGGCATCATAGAGTCATCCAGCACAGAACGAAACCCTTCGGTCCAACCATTCTATGTTCCACCATTCCAAACTAAGCTAGTCCCATCTGCCTGCTCCTGGCCCATATCCCTCTAAACATTTCCTATTCATGTACTTATCTAAATGTCTTTTAAATGATGTAACTGTAACCACATCCACCACTTCTTCAAAGTTCATTCCACACATGCTCTACTCTCTGTGTTTTAAAAAAAAATTGCCTCTCATGTCTTTTTAAAATCTTTCTCCTTTCATCTTAAAGATATGCCCCCTAGTCTTGAAATCCCCCACCTTAGGGAAAGACACCTTCCATTCACCTTATCCCTCTGTATCCCTCCTTATTTTATAAACCTCCATAAGGTCACCTCTCAACCTCCAGTGAAAAAGTCTCAGCCTCTCCTTAAGACTGGAATCTTGCAGTCCTGGCAACATGCTGGCAAATCTCTTCTGAACCCTCTCCAACTTAATAATATCCTTCCTGTAACAGGGTGACCAGAACTGGACGCAGTACTCCAAAACAGGCCTAACCAACATCCTGTGTAACCTCAACATAACGTCCTAATTCCTATATTCAAAGGTCTGAACAATGAAGACAAGCATGCTAACTGCCTTCCTAACCTCCTTATCTATATGTGATGCAAAGAATTATTTACCTGAACCACTAGGTCTGTCTGCTCTACCATACTATCCAAAGTCCCCCTTTTAATTGTCTAAGTCTTGTCTTTGTTTATTTTGCCAAAATGTAATACCTCGCATTTAGCCAAATTAAACTTCATTTGCTACTCTTCAACTCATTGGCCCAATTGATCACCATTTGTTTCTACAAAGATAATCTTCTTTACTGTCTACTATACCACCAATCTTGGTGTCATCTGCAAACTTACTAATCATGCTTCCTATATTCTTATCTAAATCATTTACATAAATGGCAAACAGAATCCTGTGGAATCACTGGGAAGGAAATTATTAGACATTTAATAGTTGACTTGAGAATGGGGTGATTGACCTTAGAATTGGATATCTGCAGACTGCTATTTATAGCTGTTATGAGAAAGCTGTTGAACAATCTAATTTCCAGCATTTTTTCTGTTTCTTTCTCATTGAGAAAATCATGGAATTTAATTACACTGATAAGCAAGACTATTAGTATGAAAATTAATATTCACATGCACTTAATATTATAATTGCATCAGACTTTTAGATGAGAGAAACGCAAAGAAAACTTGAAAAATAAAAACATTTTGTATATTGGGCTTAACTATAGACAGAAATTTTGTAGTATTTATCCCCAGTGTATTGTTGTTTATGAGTTTCTGGTCATGGCAGACCTATCAGTTCTAGCAGCTTACAGCAAAGCAGTATTAGAGACGGCCTTAAAATGTCTGTTCAGCAAAAAGTCTACAAAAGGAAGAAATAAATAAATACTTCAACTGTAAAGCTGTGTCACAAAATACAATGTTGTTATGTCCTTTTGTTTAAAGGACTACGAGGATGACTTTGAGGAAGAGGAATGTGAAGATGAAGAGGTACAGCATGAAAGAGAGGAAATTCCAGCACATCAGCGAGCTGAAATTGAAGCAATTCAAAAGGCCATAACAGCAGAAAATGACCAGGTCAGAGAAAAATTCCCTGGAAGTCACAGAAAAACCTGTGAGGAAGATCCAAATAGAGGTGAGATTAATTATTATATGAATTTCCATGGTTTTAAAATAATTATTGGACTACCAAAGCTGTTTTTTAAAATTGTCAAACCATTGGCTTTTGTGATTTCCTGCTTCATTTTCAATACACCATACTGTGTTATAATTGAAATTTGAGATGAATGCTTTGACAGATTTGCTTTTTTAACTCCAACATTGATACCCCTCACTTGAAAAGGAAAAATTTACTGAAATATCTTATTTGTTTGTTCTTCTGTTTGCTGAAATGCTAAAACTTTTTCACTGTTCTACACTGGTGCTAACTGCCCTTCAGCTGAGGACATGTTTATCCCAGCTTTGAACAATTCTCAACTGTTAAAGCTGGTGTAGCGCCTGAATTCAGTATTCTTTATGGACTTATTTTCTGTGCTATTGTAGAGTATAATCACTCAAGCTGCAGCTGATCTTATGAAGGACCAGTTTAGTCAACTTTTACATAACATAACAAAGATGGGTAGTGACTCGCAGCTACTGCCTGAATGAAGTAATGCAGAGTCATAGAGTCATTGAGAAGTACAACACGGAAACAGACCCCTCGGTCCAAATTGTCTATCCTAACCCAATCTAGTCCGATTTGCCAGCACTTGGCCCCGATCCCTCGAAACTCTTCCTATTCATTTACCCATCCAGATGCCTTTTAAATGCTTCAATTGTACCAGCCTCCACTACTTCCTCTGGCAGCTCAATACACGCACCACCCTCTGCATGAAAACTTTGCCCCTTAGGTCCCTTTTATATCTTTCCCCTCTCATGCTAAACCTACTCCCTCTAGCTCTGAACTCCTCCAATTTAGGGAAAAGACTTTGTCTATTTATCCTATCCATGCCCCTCATGATTTTATAAACCTCCTATAAGGTCATCCCTCAGCCTCCAACACTCCAGTGAAAGCAGCCCCAGCCTATTCAGCCTCTCCCTATAGCTCAAATCCTGCAATCCTGGCAACATCCTTGTAAGTCGTTTCTGAACCTTTTCAAGTTTCCTTCTGATAGGAAGGAGACCAGACTTACACACTGTTCTAAAAATGACTTAACTAATGTCCAGTACAGCCGCAACATGACCTCCCAACTGCTATACTTAATGCTTTGACCAATATAGGAAAGCATACTAAAAGCCTTCTTCACTGTCTCATTTGCCTGTGACTCTACTTTCAAGGAACTATGAACCTGCACTCCAAGGTCTCTTTGTTCAGCAACACTCCCTAGGACCTTCCCATTAAGTCAAGATTAGAGTGGTGCTGGAAAAGCACAGCAGGTCAGGCAGCATCCGAGGAGCAGGAAAATCAACGTTTCAGGCAGAAGCCCTTCATCAGGAATGTTTTCTGATGAAGGGCTCCTGCCCGAGACGTCGATTTTCCTGCTCCTCAGATGCTGCCTGACCTGCTGTGCTTTTCCAGCACCACTCTAATCTTGACCCTTACCATTAAGTGTATAAGTCCTGCTCTGATTTGCATTTCCAAAATGCAGCACCTCCCATTTATCTAAATTAAACTCCATCTGCCACACCTCAGGTAGAATACTTATTTAATTTGGAAGTCCTGAAAATAGTTGGCTATGGATAGAATGTACATTTTGCTTTTACAGTCAGCGCATCATCCCAGTTTTACGTGGGCACTAGTATTTTAGATTTTGGAGGGAATGTGTCAACTAGCCCTATGGGTAGGATTTGCACTAAATATAAAACCATATTAGTTTCATTGTACAGTGGGTGATGGAACAAGGGACCTGCATCATCAATTAATGTAATCTGAGGTTCTGTCCAGCTATGACCTTGACAGCATGTGCAGGCATAAAACACATGCCTATCATATTGAAGTTTTGTCAGTAAAGCTCAGAATACAAATGTTCCAGTTCGGAAACAGCGAGCAATATACCACAGTAAATCTTGACCATGATAGACAGCCAGCTAGGTATGTTGAATTATCATGAAATGATATTGCATTTTTAATCAAGCAGATGTAAATTAATAAAATTAAATTTGCATTTACTTATGTTTTAGTAAATATTATCTACTGCTTGCAGTAAGCTGTTCATTTTATTTACGTGTAATTTGTTGCCTAATTTAGATTTTGGAAACTCTCCAACCATAGGACCTGTCCGAGGAGCATTCATAGATTTTGGGGCAGCCAAGCAGCGTGAGATCAGTTCAAACATGGCTAGTAAACAAAAGTAGGTAACTGGAGCTAACAGTTTACGTGCAAACAATTGCATGCCAGCAAAAACCCACAGATATTTGTGGTGAAATTAGAATCTACATTGCAACAATTTAATACTTGTTTGAATATGGGATTTCTAATTATTTCTTCATCAAAGACTCAAACAAAACCAAAACTTTCCACTCTGAAAAATGACAGATAAACCTGTTTGAATGTGAAAACAGGCCTGGAAGTCAACGATATAGCTTTCTGACTGCCAATATTTTTCCCGAATTTCAATATTGTTGAGAAAAACACATTTTGTTGAAGCTCTCCATCTTGTCCTCATCAGGATCTTTCACAAGAATACAAATTCAAGGCAAAGCCAACATTTATTCTGCCTACAAGGAGAGTGCTGATTGATTGGCAGGTAGATTCAGATTTATAGAGGCATTAATGATCATAGCTGCAGAATGAGTTTAGATCTGAATTTTAAAGGGAACAGGAACTTTAGGAATGACAGGAGGCTAAAATAAAGTGAAGAGGTGGCTCTGTTAATTAACGATGGTAATAACACAATTCAGAGGGTTGACGCAACATGAGAAACAATTTTGAGTAGACATTAAATATGATAAAGGCAAGGAGTCATTTGTGGGAGTGGTGCACAGGTCTACAACAGTGCCTATATATTAGGGTGAAGCATAAAGTAAGGGATAATGAAAACCTGTCAGAAATCCATGGTACTAACCATGGAAAATTTCATATATACATGTTGTCTGGGAAAGTCAGATGGGCAAAGATAACCGAGATGAGGAACTCCTGAAATATTTTTGGGATAGTTCTAAGAACAGCATTTTCTGGAGCTGACGACAGCAAGGTATACCATTCCTGATATCGTGCAATAGAGGTAGGATTAATGAATTATCTCATTATGAAGCACCCCTGTCCCCAACACCCTCCCATCCACCCACCCACCAATGTTGTAGGGATCATAATATGAATGAGTTTTGATTCAGTTTGAGGGAGAGGAGTGGGTCTGAGACCATTTTCAAAATGTAAATAAGAGGAATTTTCACAGCTTGAAAGCAGAGCTGGCTCTAATGAAATGATAAAACTGTTTAAATAATATGCAAATAGAAATGGGAGGGGTGGAAACACTATCTGTGGTTAACTGGAAGTGTTAAACATAGTATCAAATGACAAGAAAAAGCACATAATTGTACCAAGACAGGTGATAGGCCAGAAGATTGGACAGAATATAAAGAAAATGAAAGAACAACCAATAAGAAACAGTGAAAAGTTAAATAGTATGAAGCAAAGCCAACCATAAATATAAAAACAGGTACTTAGAGTTTGTGTAAATAAAATGTGAGACTGGAGAATGAATAATGGAAAACAAAGAAATGGCAGATGAATTGAAAAGGTATTTTGCATCAATCTTCACTATAATGGCTACAAATAACATCCCAGAAGCAGTAATAAGTCTGAAATGAAAAGCGAGGGATGGACTCCAGAATATTTCTAATACCAGAGAAGTGGTACTTAATAAATTGTTGGAGACTGCTCAGTGCCGGGTCCTCGTTGGCTTCATTTTAGGGTCTTAAAAGAAGTAACTTGTATTGTAGTTTACAAATTGATTTTAATTTTCTTAAACTCCGTTGTTTTGGGTACATCCCACTACATTAGAAAATAGTGAATGTAACTCCTTTATTCAGAAAGGAAGGAAAGCAGACTACAGGGAAAATGTTAAAGCTATTATTAAAAATGTTAACGCAGGGCACTCGGACAAGTTCAAGGTCATCACTTAGAGTCAACATGATTGTATGAAAGGGAAGTCATATTTGATCAATCTATTAAAACTCTTTGAGGAGGTAACATGCTGTGGTAAAAAAAGGGGAGCTGATGAATGTCCTGCAAGTAGATTTCCAGAAGATAGATAAGGTGCTACAGCAAAGGTTATTGCAGAAAACAAAATGCTTATGATGTAGCAGGCAGTTTATTGGAATAGTCATAATGTCATAGAGATGTACAGCATGGAAACAGACCCTTTGGTCCAACTCGTCCATGCCGACCAGATATCCCAACCCAATCTAGTCCCACCTGCTAACACCCGGCCCAAATTCCTCCAAACCCTTCCTATTCATATACCCATCCATGCCTTTTAAATGTTGCAATTGTACTAGCCTCCACCACTTCCTCTGGCAGCTCATTCCATACACGTACCACCCTCTGTGAAAAAGTTGATCCTCAGGTCTCTTTAATATCTTTCCTCTCTCACCTTAAACCTATGCCGTCTAATTTTGGACTCCCCTACTCCAGGGAAGAGATTTTGTCTGTTTATTCCATGCATGCCCCTCATGATTTTATAAACCGCTATAAGGTCACCCCTCAGCCTCCGACGATCCAGGGAAAACAGCTCCAACCTATTCAACCTCTCCCTATAGCTCAAATCCTCCAACCCTGGCAACATCCTTGTAAATCTTTTCTGAATCCTTTCAACTTTAACAACATCCTTCCAATATGAAGGAGACCAGATTCGCACACAGTATTCCAAAAGTGACCTAACCAATGTCCTGCACAGACACAACCTTCCAACTCCTGTACTCAATATTCTGAGCAATAAAGGAAAGCATACCAAATAACTTCTTCACAATCCTATCTACCTGCGACTCCACTATTAAGGAGCTATGATCCTGCAATCCAAGGTCTCTTTGTTCAGCAACACTCCCTAGGACCTTATCATTAAGTATATAAGTACTGCTAAGATTTGCTTTCCCAAACAAAGCACCTCACATTTATCTAAATTAAACTCCATCTGCCACTTCTCAGCCCATTGGTCATCTGATCAAGGTCCTGTTGTAATCTGAAGTAACCTTCTTCGCTGTCCACTACACCTCCAATTTTGGTGTCATCTGCAAACTTACTGACTATGCCTCTTATGCTCACATCCAAAACATTAATATAAATGATGAAAGTTAGTGGACCCAGCACCGATCCTTGTGGCACACCATTGGTCACGCTTCCAGTCTGAAAAACAACCCTCCACCACCACCCTCTGTCTTCTACCTTTGAGCCAGTTCTGTATCCAAATGGCTAGTTCTCCCTATATTCCATGTGATCTAATGTTGCTAACCAATCTCCCATGGGGAACCTTGCCAAATGGCTGACTGAGTAGATTGAAAGTTTGCTGGAATGAGTCTTTCTCCGGTTGATAAGATGCAGTGAGTGGTGCAGGGATCTGTGTTGGGATGTCAACTGTATAAAATTTATGTAAATGACTTAAGGGTGCATATGGTTTTTTGCATAATTTTCTGATGATCAAAATACGGATTAGAAACTAATTGGGTCGAGGATATAAGGAGCCTACCAAAATTTATCAATAAGTGAGTCGGCAAAAATGTGGCAAATGGCATACAATTTGAGAAAATGTAAAATTGACCATTTTGGCAGGAAAAATGAAAACAAAGCATATTTTATAAATGGTGAGAAATTTTGGATCTCCAAGATGTGGAAGGATCTGGATGTTCTTGTGCATGAACTACTGAACAGTTGATTTGCATATGCAAATTAAGAAAGGCAAGTAATTAGGAAAGCTAATTATGTTAACATTTGTCAAAAGGAGAATTGAATGCAAAAGTAGCTAGTTATGTTTCACTCATACAGAGTGCTGGTGAGAAAACACCTGAATTAGTTTGCAAAATGTTGGTCTCCTTATTTAACAAAGGATCTAAGCACATTGGAAGCAGTACAGAGAAGGAATAATGGACTGATACCACAAATAGGGGTTTGTCTTTTGCGGAAAGATTGGACAGACTAGGCTTGTATCTGCTCAAATTTAGAACACTAGAAGGTCATTCGATTGAAACATACAAAATCTTAATAGGTTCAATGTGGAGAGAATATTTTCTGTTAAGGGAGAATCTAGAGTTAGCACTCACTGCTTAAGAATTAGCATTGCCTTCTTAAAATAGGCTAGTTGAATGTTTTTCTGGCAGTGAATACAGAGCATTGTCTCCCTGAAAAAGTAATGGAAGCAGGGTCCTTAAATTTTTTTTTAAGGTTGTGGTATATAGATTATTGTTAGGCAAGGCATTAGAAGGTTTCAGGGTAGGCAGGGATGTGGATTTGAGGTTGCAATCAGATCAGCCATGATTTTATTGAATAGTGAAGCAGGCTTAAGGAGTTGAATGATCTATTCCTGCTCCAAATTCATATGGTCGCATATATATGTATGTGTAAAAGTTAATTTACTTTTTGTCCTTCTAAAGTTGCAATAAGTTTGGATAAACTATGGTGAAGGATGGATATTTACATTCTCTGATTGAGTATTTTAGCACTTCCAGTATTTGAAAGTGGTATAACATTAAAAAGAAGTGTTGAAACGTTTGGAGTTCCATGTATTGCAAGAATGATTGTACTGTAAATGTAATGTTTACACAATGTAAATGATACTTGTGAATTTCTTATTTTCTCCTTCTCCGACTGACAAAACAATCTGAAGGATAGCATAAGACTGTCACAACGCAAGTAACGGATTTGTATAATTCATGTGTACATTTTTAAAATCAGCTTTCAAAGTTTTCCATTTCCACTAGCCTTGCCGGCTTTGATGAAACATGATTTTCAAACTCAGTGAGGTAACCATAAGCAATTTGCCTTTGAAAAGTGAATTATAAAATAGCAGGTTTTCATTATCAGTTTCTGGAATTATTTAGTTTTAAGACTGGCAAACGCAGAGTTTGCACTAAATCTAAATTTATAAATAGAAATAAATTTTCAGTCCATCGTAATAGCTTTAGAAATGAAAGTTCACACAAAAAATTTGGATGGAGATTTTTTAGCTCATTTACTTTCAACAAGAAAGAAAACCAGTGCTGGATAATGAGCACTCCATGAACTCATTACGTTGAAATAAGCCTGCCTTCTTCACATTGGTGGATATGTTAAAAGCCCTAATTTTGCATTTTGTGCAGAAAGCGCAGTGCGGAGTTGCTCCGACTGATTGACTTGGATTTCTCAGTTAGCTTTTCCATGCTTGATCTGCCTCCATTGAATGAGTACGATGTCTATATCAAGAATTTTGGACGCACAAACACCAAACAGGTATGTTAGGAATATTCCACATTTATTTATGGTCGTTAGAATACATTTAAATAAAATTGTCTTAATTTTTTTAATTCTAAAATTTGTTGAATTGAACAGGTATTCAAACATGAAGCTTGATGGACAACTTTGAGCAATAAGTTTAAATCATTCATAGCCTTTTAGTAAGTTTTGAGAAGATTTGTAGCTTGAGTTGAGGTTATCGCTGAGTTGGGAGGTTCATTTCCAGACGTTACCTACTAGGTAACATCTTCAGTGAGCGTCCAGGCGAAGCACTGCTGATAATTTCTGGAAATCTTCAAGACCATCAATAATACCCTTACTGGCATAAAATTCACTAAAGAAGAGGAAAACACCAACAAACTGCCATTCCTAGATGTCACAGTAGAGGGAACAGCGAATGGGGATCTTCAAACCAGCGTCTGCATGAAAACAACACATACGGACCAAATATTGAACTACAGCAGTAATCATCCCAACATCCACAAACAAAGCTGCATCAGAACATTATTTCAACGAGCCACCACACACTGCAGCACAGAGGAACTACGCAGAGCAAAGGAAAATTACCTGTACAGTTTATTCAAAAAGAATGGAAACCCAATGAATACAGTCCGCCGATTTCTGAGCATCAAACCCAAACAAGCAGACAAAACACATCCAGAAACCCGAGCCACTCTCCCCTGCATCAAGGACATCTCGGAAATGACTGCCAGACTACTCAGACCCCTTGGCATCATGGTACCCAACAAATCCACCAGCACATTAAAACAGCAGCTAATGAACTTGAAAGACCCTATACAGACAACAAGCAAAACTAATGTCATTTACAAAATACCATGCAAGAACTGTAACATACACTATATTGGACAAACAGGCAGAAAACTGGCCACCAGGACACATGAATATCAACTAGCTACAAAATGACATGACCCTCTCTCACTAGTATCCTTACATACAAGTAAGAAAGGACACCACTTTGACTGGGACAACACATGAATCCTCGGGTAAGCTAAACAGTGAGACAAACAAGAATTCCCAGAAACGTGGCATTCCAACCGGAACTCTATCAACAAGCACATCGAGTTAGACCCCATCTACCACCCCCTGAGAAAAAGAACAGGAAATGACACCACCAACCCAAACATATAAATAGAGAGCAGGAATTGTCAGCAGGGCTTCGTCCGGCGGCCCATTGAACATGTTACCTAATAGGGTGACAAAACATCTGGAAATGAACCTTTCAGCTCAGCATGGCCTTTTAGTTTTGTGAAATATGAAGTTAAACATGATTTCAGCAATTAAGTATTTTTGTTACTTTTTAATCCTCGTGGATTTTAGCCAGTATGATTCTAGAGTTCTTGTTGCTTATAGTGTGTGTAATATACATTGGTGGATGTGACATGGGAGAAACGAGTGAGTGAGGTTGCAGGGAAAGGTGATTTACAAGAAAATGTTTTTTTTTAAATAAATAGAAAAATAAATGTAAAAACAGAGAGACCATGTTGTTCATCAAGGAAACCCAGCGTGGATTTGTTCACAACATGGTATGTCGAAGTACTTCGCTGGAGTTTTTGAACAGGTATCATACATTGTTGGTGAATTAATGATGGTGTGTTGTATAAATTTCCAGAGTCGTAGATCTTATCTGATCTTGGTACAAAGTACACAATAGAACTTTGAAGGTGACGATACATAGAGGCAAGATTCAAAATCTTTGGTCAAAGATCTGGAAGGAGGTTTTCAGGATTTGGAATGTTCCAACTGAAAAGCTGGTACATAAATACTTTTGAAAGGGAATTAGATAAGAATTTGCGGATCAGCAACATACAATACAAAAGGCAAGAATCTGAGACTGGCTTGACAACTTTTTCCAAAAGCCAGCATGGGCATGACACACCTTGGGACCTCTCCCTACTCTCTAAGATTAGATTCCCTACAGCGTGGAAACAGGCCCTTCGGCCCAACCAGTTCACACCGACCCTCCGAAGAGTAACCCGCCCAGACCTATTTTCCCCTCTGATTAATGCACCTAACACTACGGGCAATTTAGTATGGCCAATTCACCTGACCTGCACATCTTTGGATTGTGGGAGGAAACCAGAGCACCTGGAGGAAATCCACACAGACAAGGGGAGAAAGTGCAAACCCCACACAGACAGTTGCCTGAGGCTGGAATTGAACCTAGGACCCTGGAGCAGTGCTAACCACTGAGCCACCGTGCCGCCCAAGTTTCCTTAATTCTGAAACTGCTATTGCAGTCAAACATAAACAAAAGAGTTTTGGAATATTTATATTAAAAATATGCTGAATTGTTGGAGATGCTATTGTTGGATTAAGAGGTAGGTCCGTGACTATTGGAGGAAGTGCAGTTGGCTTTCCTTGTGTCCTGGTCAATATTCCTTTTTCAACAAACATCGTGAAAAAACCAAGATCAACAGTCTCCATTCTTATTGCTGACTCTAGAATGACTCTCATCCAGATAGCATTTTGTTTTTGGTTACTTCAGATTGATTCACAAGTTAACTAGCTCCAGGTGAATATTTGAAACTAGAACTGTTGAAGCAGGTCTATCACCAATCCTCGTATGCTTGTTTGCAATAAAAGATGCTCTTCATGAATGAACTGACTCGGTTGAATTGTTTTTAAAAAGTTGAAATCGAAAATTTAGATTAAAGATTCACAAATTCACATTCACAAGAAAACTCTTGGTACCACTGAAATAAAATTATAATAAGAACAATGTGAAAAATGGCTGGGACATTTGGGTCCCAGGTGCTCCGGTTTCCTCCCACAGTCCAAAGATGTGCAGGTCAGGTGAATTGGCCATGCTAAATTGCCCGTAGTGTCAGATAATGGGTAAATGTAGGGGTATGGGTGGGTTGCGCTTCGGCGGGGCGGTATGGACTTGTTGGGCCGAAGGGCCTGTTTCCATACTGTAAGTAATCTAATTTAATCTTATGCATGTAAGTAGGCATGTACTTAGCACGTGCATGGATATGGCCAAGAACTTAACCCAGTGTTTGTGTGTGAATTAGACATCAAGATTGCCTAATGAACCCAAATAGCATATTTTTGCGCAACAATTTCTTTGTAATTCAACATGTATTCAATGATGCTCTGATATTTGGAGGAAACATGCAGATTTGTTGGTCAATGTTAATTGACAGAATTATTTGAACACTTTAACATACAGATTATTGTGATAATGTCTTAAACTTTGAAAGAGTTGGGTGAACATGTCGGGAAGTATTTCAGTGTTCTAGGATGAATATATTAAATTGTTTTTGTAGAAAATGGAAGGAACAAGGTATTATACTGTGCTAGCCATAGTTTACAGTTTATTGTGTTATCAAAAGTTCCCACATACTGTTTTTATATAGATATTATTTTTGATTTATTTTAAGAGAGTTAACGTTCAATGTAATTTCAACAGTTGCTTGGAATGTATGCCTCACTTTGAACTAATTTTTCCTCCTGAATTGAACTATTTATCCAGAGAATGTGTCAAATCTTCCAAACATGTTGTTATCCAATAGTTATGCTGGCTGAAGTTTGACCTTCTCCGGAAGCATGTTGGTTTAAGTATTTAGTTTTTAACTTGGTTTTATTGTTCTTAGGCTTTTGTTCAGTGCAATGAAGACAATGTGGACCGAGACATTCAAACAGATGAAATTGAAACTGTTGAAAAGTGGACACAGCATCCAGGAGAGGGTAACTTGCTCTGTGGGGGTAAGCACCTTTTGTGAGCTTTGAGAAAACAAATATCTTACTTCACAAAGTAACTTTAAATTGCCCATTTGACTCTAAGTCCACAAACTGCCTGATGATGGTTTGCTAATTTGGTGGTACCTGACTTGGTCTTGAAATCTTTTAAATTTTTCTGTCTTGCTTTGTTCACAAAAGTTCACTTTAAAGAGACTGATGGCGATAAAAGAATGGAAACGTGTTGTTTCTTTCATAAAAGTTTATTACTTACAATTTAGCCTGTTTGGAAGGACAAGGTTACATACCGAAACACTCTTATCTATACTTTTCTCCAAGGCATAGACCATCCTGAATTGGGTATATATCATTGTTCCTGCTTCATTGTTGGGCCAAAACCCTTGAATACTCCACCTAACAGCTTTAGAAATGTACTTACATGCCTATATCACACAGATTGTTATGGTCTAAGAGGGTGGCTCATCGCTGTCTTCAAGAGGGTAGTTAGGGATGGGTGAGGTCTATGTCCCTTGAACAAATAAAAAGAAAAGTTGTTGATGGCCTAATGCCCATCATTGCAAATGGCTTTCACTTTATGGCCACCTGGCCCCTGTCCCTAATCTTTGCCTCTCCACAAAGATCTGGAAAGGTCAAGCCAAAAGTATTAGAAGTTGCTAGAGTGGAGATGTCGGAGAAATTAGCCCAATAAAGCAGAGACCACACAAACCAGATTGGGTGAAATTGATAAGCTGTTTATTTCCAGCGATATTGCTGGAAGAGAAGTTGACGAGGCTGACACAGAACTGACAGTCTGTACAGGTAGATCAAGAGTTCTCTTCCTCTAGCTGAGAATCAAGCCAGGTTTTATAGGAATCTTGTACAATGAGTTAACATGGGGAAAAATACAATGTGTTTGAAAATTAAGTAATGGTGATAACTGAAAAACAGTTATTGGAAGAATGTCCTGATTGTCGATATAATGTAACATCCTGGCAGAATCAATGAGTTCTTGATGGGATCAAGAGATTCCAGCTTTCTTCGCAGGTCGGTGAGAATGTCTCTTTTGAAACAGTAAGGGGTTTCCATTGTTCCTGTCCTATGAGCGAGATTTTCTGGTGCCTCTCTGTCTGATCTGTCCTTTGTGTGGCTTTGGTATTGCTGGGTTATGAAACTGCCCTCGGGGCTTTGGGACAGTTGTGTAGACTAGGCCCAGGAAGCTTATTGTTAGTGTCTGTGACTGTGGTCACGTCTGGATTCTCCTGTCAGCCTGTTTGGCCAATGCTGAGGCATTTTGGGTGTTTCTGGTATGGTTTGGACAGGTTTGATTTCCTATGTTCTGTGTGGGCATGCTATAGGTAGATAGGGTGGCAATTCTTTTCCCACAGGAGATAAGGGAAAGACTGCATTTGTGGAAAATGACTCCAAGCTGATACAGACATGACAGACTGAATGGCCTCCTGTACCATAACAATTACGTGATTCTGATTAGAGATGAGTGGACAATGGTATGAGGGTGGGTGTGAATATTGGTTGTTCATATCAGAAGGTGAGGTACCTGAAGAAAGAGGAACGAGTGTAGCTGCAAGGTTTGTTTTGAAGAGTGCTCTCTGGTTCTGAGAAAACGCATTTATGCTGCTGACATTCTTAACCTGTGCCATATCTGTCTGCTTGTCTGGAGAGGGTGCTGCCTTCTTCCTGTGCTCAGGAGAAAATCTCTTCACTTCAGTCACTCAGATCCTGCAGTAGAACCTCCAGCCAAGAGTGAGAAATGTGGGATGTGATTTTGTTTGTTTGAAGTGCCACCTTCACATTGAGAATGCATTCCATTGTGTTGTGTGACACTATCAGCATGCTAAATTGAACAAACTTTGAACACATTTAGCAACTCAAGTTTGGGCAT
This sequence comes from Chiloscyllium plagiosum, assembly GCF_004010195.1. Lineage (NCBI taxonomy): Eukaryota > Metazoa > Chordata > Chondrichthyes > Orectolobiformes > Hemiscylliidae > Chiloscyllium > Chiloscyllium plagiosum. The sequence continues at coordinate 99,487,839 of NC_057714.1, read as the reverse complement.
CCATGAGGCATTGTTGGCCATCACCAGCAGAATTGTACTCCCAACACAACCTACAAACTCATGGCCAGGCATATCCTCCACTCATCCATTACCATCAAGCCAGGAGATCAACCTTGCTTCAATGGAAAGTGCAGAAAGCATGCCAGGAACAGCACCAGGCATACCTAAAAATGAGGTTAACCAAGGACAGCTACCAAACAGGGCAACGTACATGCCAGATAGCATAAGCAGAAAGTGATAGACTGACTCGAAAGTCCTGCCACATGCAGTTGTAAATGGAGGTGGACAATTAAACAGCTGTCTGGAGGAGGAGGCTCTGAAGATATCACTTTCCTCAATTATGGAAAAACCTAAAAATCAGTGCAAAAGATAAGGCCAAAGCACTCTCTGCAATCACAGCAATTAGATTCTCTCCACTTGATATCAAGAAACAGTTGCACTGGATATTGCAAATTCAATGCCCTGACAGCAAACCAGAGTAATACTGAAGACTTGTGCTCCAAGCTCTTCCAGTAGTTACAAAACTGACATCTATTCAGCAATGTGTAAAATTGCCCAGGCATGTCCTGTACGCAAAAAGCAGGCCGAATCAAACCTGGCCAAATCCTGACCTCCCTGTCTACTCTCGATCATGAGTAAAATGATGGAAGGTGTCATCAACAGTGCTATCAAGCAGCAGCTGTTCACAATAACCTGCTTAGTAACCAGTTTGGGTTCCGCCAGGGCTGCTCACCCCCCCCCCCCCGACCTCATTACAGTCTTGGTTCACACATGGGCAAAAGAATTCCACAGGTGCAGTGAGATGAGATGAGCATTGACATTATAGTAATCATCAATGGTGGCTCATTGAAATAATGTTCTAATGCAGCTTTGTTTGTGGATGTTGGGTTGATTGCTTCTGTAGTTCAATATTGGGAAATTATGCCACCCCAGGAAATGACATCACCAACCTAAATGCATAAATAGAAAGTGGGCTACACCACCAGTGCTTCATTCGGAGGTTCACTAAAGGTGTTATCTAGAATGGTGACGAAACATCTTAAGACTAACCTTCCAGCTCAGCAAGCAAATCTATATCCAGAAAATTGTTATGGGTGTGGATCATGGATTGGCAGGTAGCTATAAGAGAGTGTAGCTATTGAGTTGAGGGATTAAGGTTTGCATGGAAGATATTTGAGCCATTGGAGTGGATGGAGGGGGACAAGTTAGCACGTACGTGAGACTGTGAGCTTGGTTGGCAAGGTCATGAGAGGTGGGTGGAGACCATTAATTGGCATGGTTGGGCATATGGAGTATATGAGGCAGTGAGGGATGTGAAAGGTGAGAGCTGGAGTGTTTTTGTTTTATTTTCTTTGCAGTTAGAATCGAGACTCATAGCATAGGCTAGTCTTTTGCCAGTAGGCCTTCATACTTTGCAGTATCTGAATTCTTTCCGTGGCATCTCTGAAGCCTGACCCCATCTGGAATGAAAATTCCAACTTCTGTAGTTTTTTTTTCCTGAGTCATGTAATGTTCCAATTCTCCAATACTGACTTGGGAGTGAAGATTCAGGCCTTAAGGGATAACGATAGACTGACATGTCTTTGCATTTCTTAATGAGGTGGGCTTTTTTTAGCATGTGCCATTTTGTGGGGGATATTTTAAAATTAGTGCTCTCTCTGGTGCATGAAGAAAGCTTCCATGGCATAATTTTGAAGAACAGAGAAGCAGACATTTGGACATTGCTGTTTGTAGTGTGATGATGCTGCTCCTTTAACTGGGTTATGTTGGCCTTGGTTATTTTTTAGGAGGTCATAAAAATACAGGTTTGGAAATGTCTGGGCTGATCTACTTCAGGAAGCTTTTAAATTAAAAAAAAACAACACTTGTGCAATGAAAGGAAGGTGGCCAGTTCTCCCAGATCAGCTTATCTCTAGTTTTGTTTTGTTTTAGCAGTCTCGTTGTTCAGAGAAAGTAATCAGTCAGTTTTGAGGCTGCTCGTCAAAGAAACAGCTACAAGGAAGAAGGTGTTCCATGCTGAATCTCTCTGCCATCTCATTCTCTGACCCTCTCCTGTATGACAAAGATGTTGGATTTTACCTTTTCTGCCATGGGGCGTTTATGGGGATTGTTGCAGGAATTTGGAACAGCATCATTAAGTTGGGACAATCTGTTGGGTTTTCGGATAGATTAAGTTATTCTATATTCTCTTTATTGTTCATCTTTCATTTGGTAATCTTGCAAATAAATTTTGTTTTGTTTAAAACTAAGTGGCTGAGCCAGCTGCATCACTCCTGGAATATCCACATTACACCGACTTAAAATAACTCACAAAGTTAGGATCTGGGCTACTTTCTTGAAATATTTTGAGGGGGTCTGGCCTGGTCTATAACTTAGACTTTTTATATTCATTTGTGGGACTTGGGTGTTGCTGGCTGGCCAACATTGATAGCCCAACCCTATTTGCTCTTGAGAAGATGGTGATGAGCTTCCTTCTTGAATCTCTGGATTGACCCACAATGCTGGTAGGGAGGGATTTCCAGGATTTTGACCGGATGTCTGTGAAGGAACAGCAGTATGTTTCCAAGTCAGGGTGGTGAGGGGCTTGGAGGGGAACTTGCAGGTGGTGGTGTTCCCAAGTACCTACTGCCATTGTCCTCCCTAGGTGGAAGTGGTCATGGTTTGGAAGGTTCTGCAGTGCATCTTGTAGGTCGTAGACACTGCTGCTCCTGAGCGCTGTTGGTGGAGGAATTGAATGTTTGCAGATGTGCCAATCAAGTGGGTTGCTTTGTTCTGGATGGTGGCAAGCTTCTGAGTGTTGTTGGAGCTGCACTCATCCAGACAAGTGGGGAGTGTTCCATCACACTCTTGACTTGTGCCTAGCAGATGTTGGATAGACTTTGAGGTGTCAGGAGGTGTGTTACTCATCGCCGTATCCCTAGTGTCTGACCTGCTCTTGTAGCTGCTGTATTTATGTGGCGAGTCCAGTTGAGTTTCTGGTCAATGGTAACTGCAAGGATGTTGACATCGAAGGATTCAGTGATGGTAATACTGTTGAATGTCAAGGGCGGTGGTTAGAGTATCTCTTCTTGGTGATGGTCATAGCTTGGCATTTGTGTGGCCTGAATGTTACTTGTCACTTGCTGACTCAAGCCTGGATATTGACCAGATCTTGTTGCATTTGAGCATAGACTGCTTCAGTATCTGGTGAGTCATGAATGGTGCTGAACGCTGTGCAATCATTGGTGAAAATGCCAACTTCTGACTTTGTGACAGAAGGAAGGACATTGATGAAACAGCTGAAAATTGTTGGGCCTAAGACACTATACTGAGGGACTCCTGCAGAGATGCCCTAGAACTGAGATGACTGACCTTCACAAGCACAACCACCTTCCTTTGTGCCAGGCATGACTCTAACCAGTAGAGTGTTTGCCCCCGATACTCATTGAATCCAGTTTTGCCAGGGCTTCTTAATGCCATACTCTGTCAAATCAGCCTTGTTGTCAAGGGCTGTCACTCTCCCCTCACCTCTGGAATTCAGCGCTTTTGTCCATGTTTGAGCTAAGACTGTAATGTGATCAAGAGCTGCGTGACCCTGGCGAAACCCAAACTGGGTGTCGCTGAGCAGGTTGTTGCTGAGCAGGTGCTGCTTGATAGCACTGTTGATGATCCCTTCCATCATTTTACTGAATGCGGAGAGTAGACTAGATGGTAATTGGCTGGGTTAGATTTGTCCTGCTTTTTGTGTACAGGACACGTCTGGGCAATTTTCCACATTGTTGGGTAGATGCCAGTGTTCTAACTGTACTGGAAGAGTTTGACTAGGGGAGCGGCACGTTATGGAGTACACATCTTTAGTACCAGAATGTTATCAGGGCCATTGCCATTGCAGTATCAAGTGTTTCCAGCATTTCTTGATATCACGTGGAGTTAGTCAAATTGGCTGGAGACTGGTGTCCGAGATGCTATGGACTACTGGAGTAGCCCAAGATGGATCATCCCCTCGACACTTCCAACTGAAGATTGTTGCGAATGTATCAGACTTATCGTTTGCACTGATGTACTGGACTCCTCCATCATTGAGGATGGGGCTGTTTGTGTAGCCTCCTCTTCCAGTGAGTTGTTTAATTATCCACTACCATTCACGATTGAAAGTGGAAGTCTACAGAGCTTATATCTGAGCCATTGGTTGTGGGATCGCTTAACTCTGTCTATCATTTGCTGTTTATGTCATTTGGCACTCAAATAGTCCTGTTTGGTTGCTTCAACAGGCTGATACCTCATTTTTAGGAATGCCTGATGCTGCTCCTAGCATGTCCTCCTGCACTCTTCATTGAACCAGCGTTGATCCCCTGACTTGATGGTAATGGTTGAGTGGGGGCTATACCAGGCTATGATGTTGCAGATTGTGCTGGAGTGCAGTTCTGCTGCTGTTAATGGCCCAAAGCACCTCATGGATGCCCAGTCTTGAGCTGCTAGAAGTCTTTCCCATTTAGCACAATGATAGTGCCACACAGTATGATTATGGTTATTCTCAATGTGAAGGCGGAACTTAATTTCCACAAGGACAGTATAGTGGCCACTTTTACTTATGCTATCATGGATAGATGCTTCTGCAGCTGGCAGATTAGTAAGGATGAAGTCGAGTATATTTTTTCCTCTTGTTGGTTCCTTCACCACCTGCCACAGACTCAGTCTAGCAGTTATATCTTTTAGGTCCCGACCAGCTCAATCAATAATGCTACTGCCGAGCCATTCTTAGTGGTGGACATTGAAATCCCCCACCTCGAGTATATTTTGTGCCCTTGCCACCCTCAGTGCTTCGTCCAGGTGTTGTTCAACATGGAGGAGTACTGATTCATCAGCCAAAAGAGGACAGTGTGTGGTAACCAGTACGAGGTTTCCTTGCCTATGTTTAACCTGAAGCCATGGGACTTCATGGGATTTGGAGTTGATGTCAAGGACTCCCAGGGCAACTCCACCCCCTTGTATACTACTGTGCCACCACCTCTGCTGGGTCTGACCTGCCAGTGGGACAGGACATATCCAAGGATGGTAATGGTGGTGTCTGGATTTATATCTGTAAGCTATGATTCCGTAAGAATGACTGTGTCAGGTTGTTGCTTGACTAGTCTGTGAGACAGCTCTTCTGATTTCGGCATGAGACCCCAGTTGTTGGTAAGGTTGATAGTGCTGTTTGTATTTTTGCTGTTGTCTTTTCCGGTTCCAAGGTCGATGTCAGGTGGTCCATCAAGTTTAATTTCTTTGTTGTGACTTTCTAACGATTGATACAACTGAATAGTTTGCTAGGCCGTTTCAGAGGGCAGTTGAGGGTCAACCACATTGCTGTGGTCTGGAGTCACATGTAGGCCAGATCAGGTAAGGATGGAAGATTTCTTCTCTGAAAGACATTAGTGAACCAGATGGGTTGTTCCAACAGTTGACAGTGATTTTATGGTCATCAGTTGAATTTTAATTCCAGATTTTTAAAATTGAATTCATATTCAACACCATATGTTGTGGTGGAATTCGAATCCAGGTCCCCAGAACAGTATTCTAGTTTTCTAGATTAATAGTTGAGCGATAATACCACGAGGCCATTGCCTCTCCTTTCTATGTGCAAGTCTCTACTGTATTTTCCAAATGACTGCATTTTAAGTACTTACTGGCTGTAAAATGCTTTGGGCTGCCCCTAGCTTGTAAAAGGCCCTAAATGTAATTTCTTCCTATTTTGTTAACGTTATTTAATAGGAAAAAATGTGCATCTATTTATTTTTAATTGTGTGCCTCTATGCTTTCCTCCAAAGGACTTCTATTGGATGTATGGTGGATGTATGACTTATTTTCTTCAATCATTTGTTTTGATCAGTCTTGATTGTATTAATTTTTGTGAACAAACACAAGGATTGAAATTGTATGAATGTTAAGCTAATGGTTTTAATGTTTAATGTTCCTTCCTTGAACAGGTGCTAATGTTAATGATGCCTTGTCCTTGGATTCAATGGCCAAAAATGTTGACTCTCAGAGACTGACCAACTTCCTGAAATCTGCTTGTCAGGTGTTGTATTCAACATGTGTAGCATTATGACCTAACATGTTATCTTACAATATTTCTGGCAAGATTCTCACATCTAATTTAATTTTATCTGATCATTTAAATTAAAATGCCTTGCATTGATAGGTTTAATTTAAAGTGTTGAACAGAATAGCAATATTGTCCTTCTTAAGCTTTAAACAAATGCATTTTGATAATACCTAATGCAGTTATTCAATGCTGATTGTTTTCAATGTCAAAAAGTGCATGGTAGTATTGTGTGTTATCTTCCTGGTTTGCTAACAGTATCACTGTAATATACTGACAGGTAATCTCCGTGTTACTTGAAGAAGATGAGGCAGAAGACCACGCCAGTCAGAATGTACCGTCAAAAGCAGCCAGTTTGTCTGTCAGTGATGGATGTGCTCAACTGAATGTCAACTTGCCATTTTTACATGGTAATAAACAGTCTGAGCATGTTTAAGAGAAGAAAGTAAACATTTATTTGAAATTTGTATTCTTTTTTCCACATACATCATTTGTTTAATGAAATTGCAAAGCAAGTAATTTTTAATTGGTGTCTATGCCTTCTGTTGAAAACCCAAGCTTTGGAATTCCCTCCTTCTACCTCTTGACCTATCTTTTCTCCTTTTCAGACACTCCTTAACAGATACCTTTTTAACCAAAATTTTGGTCATCTTACTTAATATCCCCTTTGTGGTTGTGGATCTTTTTGTTTTATAAAGTGCCTGTGAAGTACCTTACTTTATAGGTTCTATATACAGTAGTTCTGTTGTGATTCAGGCTTGCAGGACAAAGTTATCGCTTTGAAATGTATTTATTTCTTGGCTCAAACCTAGTGTCAGCCAGACTGGCTCTAATTGAAATTTCCATGTGACTGATAGCATTTTTCATTTCAGTCATCTGCTAAACATTTTGTACATCATTTTAATCAGCTTGTCCAGCAACACTATCTTCCCAGAGTTTGCACTGGTAAGCTGAGGATTTGCCAACTCAAACCTTACCACTTGGTGGAGCTATGTCATCAACTTTTATTTTAATGACGTATTGTAGTACATATATTGTCTTAAGTTATGTTGATAAATACATTACTATGCAATTTACTTACTCAGAATTCTACAAATAATCACCAAAAGCTAGGTTTATGTTTGTACTTCAGTGGTACTCCAAATGGCAAATGTGTTTTTTGTGTTTTCTTTTGTAGGTCGTGAGATATTATGTCTACATTTTTCACAAGTCCAGAGGCAAACTCTGCTTTCAGTCCACAGTCTTCCTAAAGAGCCTGGGGTTGTCCAACTTGCTAGCAATTACATGATTTGCGTTTGGAATATCTGGGAACCATCAGCACCTCAGAAAATTCTTGTCTGTGAGTCTGAGGTCTGTGGAAAGTTTTAAACAAGTCTTGTTTATTCAGATAATATAATGGATGCAATTATCAATAATTTGTAGAATCCTTACAGTGCAGATAAAGACCAGTTATCCCATTGAGTCTGCACTAACCTCCGAAGAGCATCCCATCCTATCCCCTTAACCCCACATTTACTGTGGTTAATTCTCCTAGCCTGCACATCCCAGGACACTATGTGACAATTTAACATGCCAATCCACCCAGTCTGCACATCTTTGGACTGTGGGAAGAAACCCATGCAGACATAGGGAGAGCATGCAAACTCCACACAGGCAGGCGCTCAAGGCTGTAATTGAACCTGGGTCCCTGGCACTGGAAGGCAGCAGTGCTAACTACTGTGCCACCATGCATTTGATAAACCTTGATGGAAAAAGTGTATCCTCTTGATATCATTTACACACAGGAACCAGTAAGTAATGGAGTAGTGGTGTTCTAGTGTCTGTGCCTATGTAAATCACAATGGGTATAAACCTGAGTGCAGTGATGGAATCTTACAATATTTTACTTTTAAGGGCAGAGACTGTTCATAAAAGCAAAATAGATCTCTATAAAAGCCTAAGCAGCAAGCTACAATCATGTAACGTCCTTGGGATGTACCTACCAGTTCAATTCCAGCGATTTCTAGCAAGAAAATAAATACAAAATGCTATTTCTAAGGAACATATATGAAATGAGATTGGACAATTCTAAAGAGCTGGGCTCTGTGACATATAGCTACTTCTAATTTAACAAGAGTAGGTTTTATAAATTTGCATTGGTGGTGAAGATTATTGCCCAAATTTCCTGTGGGACCTTTTAAATTATGTAATCATGGTTATTGTTGTTCCTGGAATAGCCTCCTTTACTCTTCATTGACCCAGGACTGATCCCCTGGTTTGATGATAATGATAGATTGAGTGACACATCAGGTTGAGTTTTCATATTGTTTGGAAATAGTTCTACCATGCTGACTATCCATCCTACCTCCTAAATGCCAAGCTTGAGTTGCTGGATCTGTTAAAAGGTTTTTATTATTTAGCACAATCATAGTGCCACACTTATGATGGAAGGTATTCTTAATGTGAATATGGGACTTCGTCTCCACAAGGGCTGTGTCTTGGTCACTCCTATCGATACCATCATGGTCAGATGTACCATTGAATATTAATAATAGTGCTGTATTCTTAAAGGTCATTATTAAACTAATTGGATAATCAAAAATGTTTTCACAGTCATAATTAGAATTTTAATTGCAGATTCTATTGATTTCGTTTCACCATCTGCTGTGGTGGGATTCAAATGCGAGTCCCCAGAACATTGCCTGTGTTTCTAGATTACCAGCCCAGTGATAGTAGCACTATGCTATTGCCTCCCTTCATTGCTTCCTTGTTCAATAACTCTTGTAGCGTCACTAAGAGCTTGTAAAGCTCTTACCCCTGCTTTTGCTTTTAGTGTCCAAAATTATCTTGTTTGTTCATCGCAAGTGGGTTTAGCTGGAAAGATTAGCATTTATTTGTCCTTCAGAAGGTATTGGTATGCTATCTTCTTGAACTGTTGAATATTGTGTATTTTTGGAATGTCCACCATTCTGTTAGGGAGGAAATTCCAGAATTTTGACTGGCAACAATGAAAGCACAGGATGATGTGTAACTGAAGGGAAGTTTACAGGTAGTGGTGTTCCCTTACCCTGCTGCTTTGTTTATGCTGAGTAGGAGAGCTCGCAGGTTTAGAAGGTGTAATTGAAGCAAGTTGCTGCGCTGCAACTTGCAGATGATAGAGTCTTCAGTAGTGGCACAATGGCGGTGGAGGAATTGAATCCTTAACATATTGAATAGGATGCCATAACCATCATAGAGTCATAGTGTCATACAGCATAGAAACAGACCCTTTGGTCCAACCAGTCCACGCCAAACATAATTCCGAACTAAACTAGTACCACCTGCCTGTTCCTGGCCCATATCCCTCTGTACCTTTTCTGTTTAGGTATCCATTCAAATGTCTTTTAAATGTTGTAATTGTTTCCGCATTCACCTCTTCCTCAGGAAGTTCATTCTACACTCAAACCACCCTCTGTGTAAAAAGTTTGCCTCTTATGTCTTTTTTAAATCTCTCTTGTCTCACCTTAAAAAGGTGTCCCCAAGTCTTTAAATTCCATTTTCTTAGGGAAAAACCAACTACTATCAACTCTATCTATACCTCTCATTATTTTATAAACTTCTATCAGGTCATCTTTCAACTTTCGAGTGAAAAAAATCCCTTTCTATCCAGCCTTTCTTTATAACTCAAACTTTCCACACCTGGCAACATTCAGAAATCTCTTCTGAACCCCATCCAGCTTGGTAATATCCTTCATATAATTGGGCGACCAGAACTGGGCACAATATTCCAGAAGAGGTTTTGAGTGCTGTTGGAGATGCATTTGTCGAGGCAAATAGGAATTGATGCATTAGAAACATGTAAACATACAAGTTTAAAACAAGTATAAAGATCTTTAACCCTGCTCCACGTTCAATAACATCTTGACTTGTCTGATTTACTTGTCTGCCTACCCTCTATAACCTTTCAACACTCCCTCCCCATTTCTCAAGAATCTACATACCTTTAAAAAATATCAAAAAGACTGTTTCTCGAGACAATGGAGGCTGAGTTCCAAAATTCATGACTGTGAGAAAAATTCTCATTCTCTCCACCTAATTATTTAACAATGATCCTTAATTCTAGATTCTCACAAAAGAGGAAAGATCCTTTCCCCATGCGACCTATTAATATTACTCGGGTAAATGTTTCATTCAAGTTGCCTTTTATTGTTCTGAGCTCCTAAGTTTTGACAATCAGATGGTGGAAAGACCTTAGAGAAATGGAAGTGAAGTTATTTTCCATATGCAGCCTTTGCCTTGCTCATTTAGCCAGTTTATTTATATGACTTGTGTCCAATTAAGGTTTTGGCCAATCAGTGGTGGTTATCATGAATTGCTGGTTGAATTAGGAGGCATGGTTTTTGAAGAAGAGGCATTTCCTTTCGGGCTCCATTGATGTCTAATGGCATCACTCAACATTGTAACTGTTTGGAATCTGCTATCCCAGACGTTTGTGAGTGATTAGACATTATTGATCTCAGTTCTGAATATATGCAGATTTTTAGGATACTAATGCAATCATGGAATGTGGAGAAATGTCAGAAAAGTGAAGTTGGAATAGAAAGTAAACAATATTGAACGTCATCACAGGTCTATGTGGCTTATTTCTGTGCTTATATTTTACGCAGTTATGTTCACAGGTTTAAGGTACTTGTGACATGCTTCTCTCTATCTTGTTCATATGCACAAGTAACTTGATATGGTCAGTACATGTTCGAACATTGCAAACATCTATGCTACTAAGTTGTTCTGTATTGAGAGGGGCAGCAGACTCAATAAATTGCTATTGAGTTCTGTTAGTTATTGCCCCCAATTAAGGTTGTTCACTCTGTTTTTCAGATTTCAAGCTAGTTACCTATCCAGTCATATTAAAAGCTTAATATTGAAGTAAATGCTGATGTAGTGTGACTTCTACTGCAGGTACAATGCTGTTGCTTTGGCCCAAGTAATGTGGTATCTGTGTTTGCTGGAACGGTAGATGGTTCAGTCATAGCTTGGGATCTTCGTGAACATTCCACTATGCACTACGCTCTTCAGATTGGGGGCCAAGAGTGGATTCTCAGAACTCCAACATTCTCAACTGGTAAGTCAAAGATGCAAAAGCATGCAAGAGAACCAATATTGATTTGTAAAGGATATCTAAGGTCGAACAAACCTAATTGCTGTGATTGTGGGCATGGTCGCTGAGTTGGGAAGTTCATTTGCAGACATTTCGTCCCCTATCTGGGTGACATCTTCAGTGCTTTGGAGCCTCCTGTTAAGTGCTGCTGTACTGTCTCTTTGGGAATTTCTTTGGTTCCGTTTCTGCTACCTCCGGTTGCCAGTTCCGGTTGTTTGTTGTAGTGGCCGATATATTGGGTTTAGGTCAATGTGCTTGTTGATCGAATCCATGGCTGAGTGCCATGCTTCCAGAAGTTCTGTGGCTGTCCTATGTCTGGCTTGTCCTATGATTGTTGTGTTTCCCTCCCTGTCGAATTTGTGATCCTTGTCATCTGTGTGTTTGACTACTCGGGACAGCTGGTTGTGGTGTTTAGTGGCAGTTGGTATTTGTTGAGTGGATTTCTAGTTGTCTAGTTGTCTACCTGTTTGCTCGATATAGTGTTTCATGAAGTCTTTGCATGGAATCCTGTAAATTCTGTTTGTCTTGCACATGATGGGTACAGGGTCTTTTGTCCTGGTGGGTTGTTACCCACAACCACGCCAAGTGGCACCTGGGCTACAAATCTTTACACAAATGTTGAAAACCTAATTGCGTATTTTCTGCATGCACGAAAATGTCTATGAGTATATTTAAAAGCAATCAATCTTGGGTCATTATTTTTTGTTCTTCTTTGAGGAGTATTTGGGATTACTGACAGTGGGTTGCCTATCCTTCTCACTACTGGCCATCTGTTGTTTTTGGGAATGAGAACAGGAGATGGGTAGCAAAACAATTTTTTTTTTTATGGTGCACTCACGCTTTCACTGTCATTGTGGAGTGATTTCCAAGGACAAAATTATAAAGCAAGTCTGAAGTCCAGGCACAATATTCTGTCTGGTCTATTTGAGAGGGCCAAGAGGAACTACACCTATCTACAATCTACTTTAAATTGTCAGTTTGTGAAGCAAGAGTATGTTATTGGTCTCCCTATTTATGGTGTGATGATATGTGCCTTTAAAGGGATTTGTTCTGTGCTATTTCTTTTGCAGAGTAGTGTTATCACCCTGGGACAGAATGTTTGCTTCAAAAACAGTGGGTAAACCACTTTGAGTTCCCTAAATTTTTCTGATTTAGGCAAAAGAGGCATGGGTGGGTGGAGTCCGGTTCACACAGACCGACTGTTTTAATTTTGCTTTCAGTTACAGTTGGGGTTTGAAACTACTAGGTATAGCTCTTTCTGCTCTAACTTCGAGTTCTTCCCTTGTAGTAATGTTTATTTTGGTGTTACCTTCTACTGGACTGGAGATAGATGTTTTGCTGAATTTGCTTTTGCCATGGATGTGTTTATGGGATGCTTCTTTCTTGGAATAGTAGGTGAATAGTATTTAAACAATATATTCTTTTGTTAAGTATTTCAGTGGAGATAAAGTTTTGGAAATTTTTTTGTTTGTATTTTAACTGTAGTCTAAGAATAAAGTGTGTTTTGCTTAAAGCCTAACAGTGGACCAATCAAATCACATCTGGAACACAGTGCCTGTGCATCTAGGGCACAAGTCAGGTGTGTGATGGAATACTTCCCACTTGCCTGGATAAGTGCAGCTCCAACAACACTTGAGAAGCTGGACACTATCCAGGACAAAGCAGTCCACTTGAGTGACACCACGACAAATGTCCACTCCATCCACCATCGATGTTCAGTCGCAGCAGTGTATATTATCTACAAATGTACTGCAGAACTTCACCAAAGATCCTTCGATGGCAACTTCAAAACCCACAACCAGTTGTATCTTGAAGGACAAGGGCAGCAGATACAAGAGGCCACCACCACCTGCAAGCTCCCTTTCAAGTCATTCACCATTCTGACTGGAAATATATGGCCTATCCTTTACTGTTGCTAGGTCAAAATTGTGGATTTCACTCCATAAAGGCATCGTGGGTCAACCTAAGGCATGTGGACTGCAGTGATTGAAAAAGGAAGCTTGTTGCCACCTTCTCAATGGCAACTAGAAAGAGCAATAATACTGGCCAGCTATCTCATGCGTAAATAAAAAAAAGAAGCTATGTTTTTGAGTCATTGAGTCCTAGAGATGTACAGCACGGAAGCAGACCCTTTGGTCCAATTCATCCATGCCGACCAGATATTCTAAATTAATCTAGTCCCATTTACCAGCATTTGGCCCATATCCCTACAAATCCTAAACCTATTGATGTACCCATCCAGATGCTTTTTAAATGTTGCAATTGTACCAGCCTCCACAAATTCCTCTGGTAGCTCATTCCATATACACACCACTCTCTGCATGAAAATGTTGCTCCTCAGGTTCCTTTCAAATCTTTCTCCTCTCACTCTAAACCTGTCCCCTCTAGTCCTGGACTCCCCCCACCCCAGGGAAAAGAATCTTGCCTATTTACCCTATTCATGCCCCTCATGATGTTATAAGGTCACCCTTCAACCTCTGACGCTCCAGGGAAAACTGCCCCACCTTATTCAGCCTCTCCCTGTAACTCAAATCCTCCAACCCTGGCAACGTGCTTGTAAACCTTTTCTGAACCCTTTCAAGTTTCACAACATTCTCCCTGGAGGAGGGAGACTAGAATTGCACAGAATATCCCTAAAGTGGCCTAACCAATGCCCGAACAAAGCTGCAACATGACCTCCCAACTCCTATACTCAACGCACTGACCAATAAAGGAAAACATACCAAACTCTTTCTTCTGTATCCTATCTGTCTGCGACTCCACTTTCAAGGAACTGTGAACCCGCACTCCAGGAATTCTTTGTTCAGCAACACTCTCTAGGACCTTTCCACTAAAAGTATAAGTCCTGCCCTGATTTGCCTTTCCAAAATGCAGCACTTCACATTTATTTAAACTGAATTATATCTGCCACTTCTCAGCCCATTGGCCCATCTGATCAAGATCCCATTGTACTCTGAGTTAACCTTCTTTGCTGTCCACTACACTTCCAATTTTGGTGTCATCTGCAAACTTACTAACTATACCTCCCATGTTCACATCCAAATCATTTATGTACATGACAAAAAACAGTGGACCCAGCACTGACCCTTGTGGCACACCATTGGTCACATGCCTCCAGTCTGAAAAATAACCCTCCACCACCACCCTCTGCCTCCTACCTTTGAGCCAGTTCTGTATCCAAATGGTTAGTTTTCACTGTATTCCGTGAGCAATAATTACTGTTATATAAGCTGTTACACTGTTTTGGATGTTTGAGGAAGAAAAGATCAAAACAGCGGCACTTTAAAAAGGACAGAGAACTCATGGGCAGTGACTCAAATAGAAAAAGAAATCTGCACTGCTGTCTGACACAGCAATGAATCTGCACAGCTACTGCCTTTACTGTTTGAGTTCAATGATCTCTATTTGCTGAGCAAGATTCACCTAAGTAGTGTACCACAATTATTGTATGGCTGACTCTGAAGTGGAACTATTGCCGATAAAAAGCATTTAGCTGTTGCTTCCTTCATGATTTCACAAAAATTCCGAAAAGAATCTAGAGATTCTAAGCAAGAACTGAGAAGAATCTCCTCTATAGTTGTAAGGATTAGCAGTGACCAGTTGGAGTGACTGCCATACTGAATTAAAGATGGTCCCATATGTCATAATCACTGTTGTTTTGGATTATTGAGATAGTAAGCTACCACCGACGTTTTTAATTGTTGTGTGAATTTAATTGAAACACAGATTGATAGCATGTCAGCAATATAACTCATCATCAATGTCGAGAGACAATTTGTTCTCATTTCATTACTTTTTTTCATTAGTCCTGAGAATATCTTCTTCTAAAATATTTTGGGTACTGCAAAGGTAAATTCTTCCTGATTTTTGTTATTTCATTGTCCAGAGGGTTGGACAGTGTTTAGCACAGATTAACCACTTGGGCTGTGTGATCTGCTTGTGTGCTATAGATTCAATGTAATGCGTGCATTCTCAATTTGAATGGATTTGAAAGTTGATAGTTGACATGTTTGCTATTATGGTGTGCCTCCTTCCTTAACCTCATAATTTGAATCCACATTGCAATCAGTATAAATGTACTTACTAAGTATTAGTAATGCCAAAAAAAAGTGAGGATATGTGGTTTTATCTGAATGAATTTTCATTACAGATGGTGTTCTCACAGCTGTCAATCATTCCTGTGCAGTGAAAGCTGTTTATCCGGTGTCATCTGCTTGCTTTGATAATCATGATGTTGGACTTTCACTCTTTTCATCGCAGAAAGGTCAGTTTTCAGTCAGCATTGTGGGTCTTCCATCAGTTTTTCTAGTAAAGATCATCATTTGTCTTCCACAAAATCCTTTTAGTGTATTTTGTTTACATTGAGTATACTTTATAATCAATGATGTGCTGTAAAAAGAAACAAAATTGTTTATATATTTATATTTAGCTATTATTTACTTAGATAAATATGAGACTTCTTGTTAACCCTGTTTTATGTCACGCCCATTATTAAATGTTTAGGGCCTGTCATTTCAGTCTGAACAAAATCACATAAAGTCTAAAATTGACAATTTAATTTGAGGTCTACCGTGTTAACACAACTACTAATTTGGAAATTATGACAATAATGAGAGCAATGAAAACTTCACCTAAATTTCATTAACTGCTTTTCTACTTATTGATTCAAGATTTAAATATATTCTGCAGTGTTCATGACCAATACAGCAGACAAATGTATTCCTGCTCATATTTTGCCAATCTGTGATTCTGTAGTTACGTGCTTTGAACTGCAGATGAAAACCACAAAGTAGTCGACCAAATCATTTTGCTATTACTTTATCATAGCTCCCATCAGAATTGGTCTTGCCTGCTGATTGGCACATACATTTTATAACCTGACTGAGACTAAACTTGCCACATTAGTGTGACCTGAACACCACAGTTGTGGCTCAGTTGTCAGCATATTATCCTCAAGTCAGGAGACAGAGGGTTCCACCTGGTGCAAATCTCCATCCACTGCCGAACTGTTGGAGGAGTAATCTTTTGGATGAAATGTTAAGGAAGACCCTATTGAGTACATGTGTAAAATCCCAGACTGTTTCAATAGGGGCAGTGAAGTTATCTCCCTTGCCCTGGTTGAAATTACTCCACAGAGGCTGCTGTCCAGTCATCAAGTCACATTTTACTTGCACATGAACAGTCCTTGACTTAGTACTGTCTCATGACTTTAGTACTGCCTCATTCAGAGACAGCTATCAGAGTGGCAATACCTCTGACACTCCCTTTTTTATTGATCAGCCAAGGCTCTCTGATTAGACCAAATGAACAGCCCCAATCGGGACACTCCTATTCAATGAAGTCAAGTTGACTGACCTCAGTACAATCACTTCACTGGTCAATAATTATTTTACAATCAACAGTTCAAAAAATAAAATCTAATCGTTATCACTTTCCTGTTGTGGGAACTCGCTGAGAACAGATTGGCAGCCAAGTTTCCTACAGGGCATCAGTGATTGTACTTAAAGATTAATTATGTGGTTTTGAATTTTATCTTTGTAATACATTTATGTGGTTGAAATCAAAATAATTACAATTTACTGGGATAGTTAGCAATTATATTTTTATGTTTTGGTATTTAACAGTTTTCTTTTTTTCGCATAAGGAAGTTCAGGCCTGTCATTTCAACTTGCAACACTGGATGAAGGTGGTTTGCTTAATCTGTGGGTAAGCACAAGTCATGTTACTCCACATAAAAGTCTAAGTAATTTTTATTTTCGATTGGTGAATTAACAAAATACATTAATCTATTTATAGTACAGGCCAGTAAAAGTTTGTGACTCTGGAACGTACATTTTTATTTTGGATTAACATTTGAATAATTAACTTCTGTTTGCATCAGAATATCTATAAAATGAAATTGAAAGGAAATTTACAATTCTGCACTTGAATCAACTGTATATTTATACAAGTCTCACTTTTCTCTATTTATTGAATATTTCTAACAATGTTTTAATAAATAGAACTAAAGTTTTTGGAAGGACACTCCAAATATTATTCTCAAATTCAAGTTATTTTGGTCATTATTTATTTTATTATTTAGTTAATCCAATTAATTGTTTCATTCAATTATCTATAATTTAATTCAGAATTGCTAGAAGTTTTAAAATTGTTATATTGCATTAAAATTAATATCTAATTTCTTGGAACTGGATAGTAACATTCCCTCACTGTAAATAAGCAATACTCTGTTTAAGTCCTGAACCAGTTTTTCATATTTTTGAGAGAGCTTGTCCTCTTCCAATTCTTTTGATGTTTGCTATTTCATGAGTCACATTATAAATCGTTTATAATGTTTATGGCTTTTTAATGAGCTGTCAGCTTATTCTAGTGTTTATATGAACCAAGGCTTTGATTTTGGTGGAGAAACACATTATTTAGACTAACTAGTGCTTAAACATGTGACCATGGTATCACACTGTGTGTGACCTTCACTTTTTTTAAAATGTTTTTAGTTTACAATCTAGTTTACTTGCAAGATGGAATAAGTATAGTTTTGAAGTGCAGGTTTGCAATTTGTAATTGCTTGGATGATAATTGAAGCATGGTACCTTAAAGTGAGAAATGCTGTGCTGTGTTATTTACAAAAAGGGAATTTGGTAGTAACTTGAAGAAGAAAGATATTAAGGAGTACCTGGGAAATGAGCTGGTGAGTGGGATCAAAGTAGAAGCTCAACACCATCAGGTCCTGCCCTGTACTTGGACTTTGTATCACCCACTAATGGCACACTGTACTCTCTTGAGGATGCACCGTAGAACCTTACCAAGGTTCTTTCAGTAGCTGCTGTCAACCCTACAACTTCTACCATCAAGAGTAACAACAGTATGGGTAAACTGTTATCTCCAGTTTCCCCCTGAGTCTTAAACAAATTGACATGGACGTATTTCTTTTTTTCATCTTTTTGATCCAGTAATATAGAGATTCTTTGTCTAGCACTAAATGAGAGGACTCTGAGCATAAGAACTACATCTGTTCAAGAAGTCGCAGCATGAGAATAACTATGGACAATAAATGCAAACCCTGCCGTTTGTGAAGAACCTGAAAGTTAAACATAAAAATACCTTTTTGTGTACCTGAGTCTCTGCTTTAAGACCAGGAATTAATCATTTGATGATTATTTGAGCTGGTCACTCAATTAATTAATAATGTTTTAAATGTTAACAGTTAACAGTCCAGCATAGCTTTAATAATTAGAAAGGTTATTCAATAAGATAAGATGAATGTAAAGGACACAGTGAGCCTTATCCTGACAATTTGATGTTGAATTCTTGTGTTTGTACCAGAAACTTTGGAGTCAAAGGAATGAGCCACGGGTCTGGGGAAAGAAAATTATGTGGTCTAAGTAAAAGCTGTTTTTGTCAAGATGAGAAACTGGAAGCTGCGCATTCCTCTTATGCCAGTGATTGTGAAGATGAACTTTTCTTCAAATATAACCTGACTGGAAACATATAATTCTAATGTTGCAAATAGACGATGTTGCTAAAAAACAAAATACAATAAGTGCATTACGCCTTGATAGTGCAGAGAGGCAATAAGGGGGGAGAGTAATTGCGAGGTTTAGAACAGGTATTGCAGAGGGAAAAAGCCATTCCCTTTTATAGCAGAGAGATAAACAGCTTTTGGGAGATTATGGATGGAATATTGGGGATAATATTGTGATTGCATGGTTGGGGAGAGCATGGCTTGAGTGGACGATGGGATTCCTATAAAGATAGTGGACTGGGTGTTTTGATACATCAGAGTAGCTGGAGAGGTGAATTGGACTTGGAAAATTTGCAGCAGGCTATGCAATTGTGAGGGCATGAGCTGGATAGCTGGATAGTTTGAAGTTTTGTTTCGCTTCCTTGTTTGCATGCAGTACTGGGAAGGCATTTGTCTTTTGCAATCTGCACTCCTCATCTTCCAGATACCAGGTTTCCTGAGGCTGCAGAAACTCTACTAGCCAGTGTTAAAGCAGGAATAGTAGTAAAATCTCATGTTTAATATGGTTATGTGAGGAATAAGTCTTCTTGGTTGCCCCATCCTCTCCTCACAAAACCATAGACACAATTCTCCCCCTGCCGGAAATGGCCAGGAGGGCAAGTAATTGAGTGAATTGGCCCTTGAAAGATTCTCTCCCCCTTCTCAGTGTCTCAGCAATAAAGTCCTCTTGATACCAACAATTACGACACTAATGTGATCAATTTAAAGGCGTCTTAAGGGCCTCGAGTCACCAGTAATCTGAATACCTGCTTGACCAGCAGATGAGAAACCGCCAGGAAAACCAGGGCAATGGCCTCCCAGGCTTGCAGAGGAGGCCTTCATTTACTCCAGTCGGGGCAAGTTAGGCACAGATTGGAGACAAGGGAGGGGCTGCCGACAGCTGTCTCCCAGCTCTGAGACAGCATGGGGGATGGGGGTGGGAATGAATGTTTGTGATATGGCGTGTGATGGAATACTCCCCACTTCCCTGGGTGGATACAACTCCAACAACACCCAAGAAGCTGGTCATCATTCAGGACAAAGCATCCACTTGATTGGCACTACAGCCACAAACATCCACTCTCTCCACCATCGATGCTCAGTAGCAGCAATGTGTATTGTTTACAAATGTACTGCAGAACTTCACCAAAAATCCTTAAACAGCACCTTCCAAACCCATAGCCAGTTACATCTCGAAGGACAAGGGCAGGAGATACGTGGGAACATTACCACCCGGAAGCTCCCTTCCAAGTCACTCACCATCCTGACTGGAAATATATGGCCTATCCTTCACTGTTGCTAGTTCAAAATCATGGAATTCACTCTCTAAGGGCATTATGGGTCAACCTAAGGCATGTGAAGTGCAGTGAACAAAGAGCAAAGAAAATTTACAGCCCAGGAACAGGCCCTTCAGCCCTTCAAGCCTGAGCCGATCCAAATGTACTGTCTAAATCTGTCGGTCAATTCCTAAGCATCTGTATCCCTCTGCTCCCCACCTACTCATGCATCTGTCCAGACGCATCTTAAATGAATCTACCGTGCCTGCCTCTACCACCTCTGCTGGCAATGCATTCCAAACGCCCATCACCCTCTGTGTGAAGTACTTGCCACGTATATCCCCCTTAAATTTTCCACCTCTTACCTTGAAAGTGTGACCTCTCGTTATTGAATCCTTCACCCTGGGAAAAAGCTTGTCTCTATCCACCCTGTCTATACCCTTCATGATTTTGTAAACCTCGATCAGGTCCCCGTCAATCTCCTTTTTTCTAATGAAAATAAACCTTAACAACTCAACCTCTCTTTATAGCTAGCACCTTCCATACCAGGCAACATCCTCGTAAACCTTCTCTGCACCCTCTCCAAAGCGTCCACATCCTTTTGGTAATGCGGCGACCAACATTGTACACAGTACTGTAAATGTGGCCGAACCAATGTCTTGTACAATTTTAACATGACTTGCCAGCTCTTATACTCAATACCCCATCCAATGAAGGCAAGCATACTATATGCCTTCTTGACCACTCTATCCACCTGTGCAGCAACCTTCAGGGTACAATGGACCTGCACTCCCAGATCTCTCTGCCCATCAACTTTTCCCAAGGCTCTTCCATACATTGTATAATTTGCTCTGGAATTAGTCTTGCCTAAATGCATCACCTCACATTTGTCTGAATTGAAAACCATCCGCCAACTCTCCAGTCTGTCTATATCCTCCTGTATTCTCTACAGTCCCTTATGCTTTCTGCTACTCCACCAATCTTCATGTCATCTGCAAACTTGCTGATCATACCAACAGTGCCCTCTTCCAGATCATTTATGTATTTTAGAAACAACAGTGGTTCCAACACTGACCCCTGTGGAACACCACTGATCACCTTTCTCCATTTTGAGAAACTCCCTTCAACTACTACTC
Source organism: Chiloscyllium plagiosum (assembly GCF_004010195.1). NCBI lineage: Eukaryota > Metazoa > Chordata > Chondrichthyes > Orectolobiformes > Hemiscylliidae > Chiloscyllium > Chiloscyllium plagiosum. Next base: position 99,466,748 of record NC_057714.1, on the reverse strand, counting down.
TCTGCCTCCTGTTGCTCAACCAGTTCTTTGTCCACCTATCTCAAACACCCTGCACACAATGCGACTTCACTTTCTCCATTAGTCTACCATGGGGAACCTTATCAAACACCTTACTAAAGTCCATGTATAAGACATCAACAGCCCTTCCTTCATCTATCAACATGGCCACTTTCTCGAAGTAATCTACTAAGTTGGTAAGGCACGATCTCCCCTGCACAAAACCATGTTGCCTATCACTGATAAGCCCATTCTTTTCTAAATATAAATAGATCCTATCCCTCAGTACCTTCTTTAGCAACTTTCCCACCACTGACGTCAAACTCACTGCTCTGTAGTTACTCAGAATATCTCTACTATCCTTCTTATACAGGGGGACAACATGAGCAACCCTACAGTCCTCAAGCACCTCACCTGTTTTTAAGGATGCCACAAAGATACCAGTCAGGGCCCCAGCTATTTTGTCTCTCGGCTCCCTCAGCAACCTGGGATAGATCCCATCTGGTCCTGGGGATTTGTCCACCTTAATAACCTCTAGCCTACCCAACACATCTTCCCTACTTATGTCAACGTGATCCAGACTAATCAAATTTCTATCTCTAATCTCAACATTCATCATGTTCCTCTCCTCAGTGAACACTGATGCAAAGTAATCATTCAGAATCTCACCCATTCTCTCAGGTTCGACACACAGCCTTCCTTTGTTTTCCTTTAGTGGACCAATCCTTTCTCTAGTTACCCGCTTGCTTATATAAGAATAAAATGCTTTGGGATTCTCCTTAATTCTGCTCGCTAAAGCTATTTCATGACCCCTTTTAGCCCGTTTGATTCCTCGTTTAAGACTTGTCCTTCTCTTCCGATATTCCTCCAGGGCCCGTTCTGTTCTTAGCTGCCTAGACCTTATGTATGCTTCCCTTTTCCTCTTGGCTAGTCGTATAATTTCTCCTGTCATCCACGGTTCATGAATCTTGCCCTTCCTATCCTTTGCCTTCAATGGGACATGCCTATCCTACACTATCTTTAACCTATTTTTGAAAGCTTCCCATATACCAAATGTGGACTTCCCTTCAAATAGCTGTGTCCAATCCACATTTCCGAGCTCCTGCCTAATTTTGATATAATTGGCCTTGGCCCAGTTAAGTACTCTTCCCTTAGGACCACTCTCTTCTTTATCTACGAGTATTCTAAAACTTACAGAATTGTGGTCACTGTTCCCAAAGAAATCCCCACTGCAACTTCTACCACCTGTCCTGGCTCGTTCCCAGTAACAGGTCCAATATGGCCCCTTCCCTTGTCGGCCTATTGACATACTGCTCTAGAAAACTCTCCCAGACGCTTCTTACAAATTCTACCCCATCTAGACCTCTGACACTAAGTGCATCCGAGTCAATGTTGGGAAAATTAAAATCTCCCATCACCACTACCCTATTGCCTCTACATCTTTCCATAATCTGTTTACCTATTTGTTCTTGTACCTCACACTCATTGTTGGGAGGCCTGTAATACAGCCCCAACAATGTAACTGCACCTTCTTATTTCTCAGCTCCACCCATAACACCTCACTACACAAGATCTCCACAGTGTGCTCCTTTAGCACAGCAATGCAACTCCAACCCCCTTTTACTTCCCTCCTGTCTGAAGCATCCAAATCCTGGAACATTTAGTTGCCAATCATCATGCTCTTTTGCTGACCTTTTCCTGAGCCCTCACTGTGAGCAAGGTCTAGGGAAAGGAGCAGTGAGCATGAGGAAACAAGTAAGGGCGAAAGAGCAGTTTTGAAAGGGAAGCAACAACTGGGACAGGCTGTTTTAGAGTACCCCTGCTTATTGAAGTGCTAAACTGAATTAAGTGTGGAAGGTCATCAGCTGTAGAATTCCTTCTCTCTCCTCTCCTCTTCTCTATCTACCTCAGTGCTGCTCTTATTCTTTAAATACACTCCTTAAAACCAACCTTTTTAACCAAGTACAAATATAGAATGCTAGAGAAACTCAGCAGGTCCAGCAAGACAGAAATATTTATTCCTGCAAATCTGGTATGAATCTTCTGTTGAACTGATCTTTAGAGTCACACCAGACTGAAATGATAACCTTTTCTATTTTCACAGATTGCAGCCAGATTTGCTGAGTTTCTCCAGGATTTGGTTTGTTTCTATTTTACACTGAGTGTTTATTTACCTATCCTCTGAATCTACTTAGCTGCACAATGTCAAGTTGTGTTTGATAACACTGTTATGAAGCACCTTGGAGGTTTTTTTACATTAATAGTACTTTATAAATGAGGTTTGTTGTTGATGAGACAGTGGAAGGTGCTATATAAATTCTAATTTTTTTTCAGGTGGTGGTTGAACTCCAAAAGGCAGATCTAGCTGGCTCTTTAATTGATTTGGGTATGTATGCAATATTTAGAGCAGCAGGATAAATAGTTAAACAGAAAATCCGTTTCAAGTTTCAGAATTGCAGAACTCTCACCTTCTGAGTTAGAATGTCATGGGTTCAAGTCCTATTCCAGGACTTGAGCACATAATCTACACTTACACTTTGGTTATAGTGTGAAAGGGAATATTTGAATTATATATGAGACATTGAACCGAAGCTCTATCTGCTCTTAGTGAGTTTTGGGCGGCATGGTGGCACAGTGGTTAGCACTGCTGCCTCACAGCGCCAGAGACCCGGGTTCAATTCCCGCCTCAGGCGACTCTCTCTGTGAAGTTTGCACATTCTCCTCGTGTCTGCGTGGGTTTCCTCCGGTTTCCTCCCACAGTCCAAAAATGTGCAGGTTAGGTGAATTGGCCATGCTAAATTGCCCGTAGTGTGAGTTGAAGGGGGAAATGTAGGGGAATGGGTCTGGGTGGGTTGCGCTTTGGCGGGTCGGTGTGTACTTGTTGGGCCGAAGGGCCTGTTTTCACACTGTAAGTAATCTAATCTAATCTCTTGGTACTAAAATAAAAAGCAGGGAATTTGTTTCATTTGCATTGAACATTTACCTCTGAAATGGAAACAACAGAAACAGATTAATTGCTATTTGTGAGATCTTGCTTTGTGGCAAATTGGTTGTTGTGACTGCCTTAAATGAGTGGGGAAAGAAGGGTCCAAGTAATTCATTGGCTGCATTTAGGAGGGTGTGAAGGGTCAGGATAATGACAAGTTTGTTCTTTAGTGAAGTAGAACCAAATAGTCGATTGCTCAGTAAAAGGGAAAAAAATTTAAAAATTATATGAGTTGAGGAATGAAATTAATGATCCAAATCAGAAATTTTCAGAAGGAAATTTTTAATTACAAATTACAGAGAGAGTTGTCCTGACAGATTTTGGATTTTTATTAAGGCAAACAAGTTTTTTTTTAGGCCAGCATTTATTTCCCATCCCTAGAGTCAACCACATTGCTGCGGGAAGAGAGCAAAATAATCTTTTGAAACTAGGTGACACTTCATCAGAGCTTTGAAAAGTCATCTAGACACAAAACGTTAGTTTGTTCTCTTTCCACAGAACTCTACCTGAACTGCTGTGATTTCCAGCATTTTTTGTTTTCAGTACAGATTCCAGTAGCTGCAGTAATTTGCTCCTACATTGCTGAGAGTCTGTTAAGCCAAACCAGGTAAGGATGACAGTTTCCTTTCCTAAAGGACATTAGTGACCGAGATGGGTTTTTGTTTTGCCAATTGATAATGGCTTCATGGTCACCATTAGACTCCTCATTCCAGTGTTTTTTTATTGCCTTCAAATTTCACCATCTCCTGTGACCAGATTTGAACTCAGGACCCTAGAACATTTCCTGGGTCTCTGGGTTAACAGTCCAGCAATAATAACACTAGATTATCACCTCCCCAAGGTGTAATAGGCTATGAGGGACAGGCTGGAAAAGTGGAGTTGCAACATCAACCAGTTGCCCTGATCTCATTGAATCTGGAAGAGTTGAATGGCCTACATTTGCTCCAAAGTCCAGTGTTCCTAAATGCTTGAGGTGAGTTTTAGAGAGCAGGACAATTCAGCCTGAATGTATGGCCACTTGGAGTGGAGTAAAGAATTAGAGGTTTGTTGCTGGAGAGTGAATGCGGCTTTAATGAATACTAGATTACTGACATTATTAAGGTGAGGTAGTGGAGGGATTTGAGATAAAAGATGAAAACTTTCACTTCAACTTGCAGGCAGTTACTGGGCCTTTGAGAGAATGGGAGCACAGGGTTTAATGTGAGCGAGCATTTGGCCTATAACAATTCTGATTAGTTGAGCAGGTTTGAGTGACCAGTATTAGAATGTTGCAGAAGTCTAGGCTTTTATTCCCACTTTCTCTGACCCATTGGGTTTACTCTAGATATCAATAATCCAAGACACTTCTAACAATGGGATGTACCTTTTGGATGTAGGTTTGCTCACTGAGCTGGAAGGTCCATTTCCAGACGTTTCGTCACCCTACTAGGCAATATCTTCAGTGGGCCTCAGGTGAAGCACTGCTGATAATTCCTGGTTTCTATTTATGTGTTTAGGTTTCTTTGGGTTCGGGATGTCATTCCCTGTGGTGAAGTCACTTCCTGTTCCTTTTTTCAGGGGGTGGTAGATGGGGTCTAACTCGATGTGTTTGTTGATAGAGTTCCAGTTGGAATGCCATGCTTTTAGGAATTTTCGTGTGTGTCTCTGTTTGGCTTGTCCTACGATGGATGTGTTGTCCCAGTTGAAGTGGTGTCTTTCTTCATCCATATATAAGGATACTAGTGAGAGAGGGTCATGTCTTTTTGTGGTTAGCTGGTGTTCATGTATCCTGGTGGCTAGTTTTCTGCCTGTTTGTACAAAATACCATGCAAGGACTGTAATAAACACTACATTGGACTGGGACAACACATCCATCCTCAGACAAGCCAAACAAAGACACGCACGAGAATTCATAGAAACATGGCATTCCAACCGAAACTCTATCAACAAACACATCGAGTTAGACCTCATCTACCATTTCCTGAGAAAAGGAACTGGAAGTGACTTCACCACAGGAAATGACATCACCAACCCAAAGAAACCCAAACATATAAATAGAAAGCAGGAATTATCAGCAGTGCTTCCCCCTAGGCACATTGAAGATGTTACATAGTAGGGTGACAAAATGTCTGGAAATGAACCTTCCAGCTCAGTAAGCAAACCTACATCCAAAACCTCAACCTGAGCTACAAATCTTCTCAAAACTTGCTAATGGGGTATATCCAATTCTTTATTAAAGAAGTACGCTACAAAAATACTGCAATAAAATCTCACCCATACAATACTTACAATCACAAGTGAACCCACTTACTTGGATTTCTCCTAGGATGAGACTGAAATAAGTGAATCAATTTACTCTTTCCCAACCTCCAGTCACTGGTCAGTTGACCCCTCCTGAACTAACTAACTATGCTCTGAGATAAGCTTTCATATACCTTTCTAGAATGACTGTTGGCCAGCAAATGATCAGTTTAATTATGAGTAGACATCACAAATTTGAGAAGATTTGTAGCTCAGGTTGAGGTTCTGGATGTAGATTTGCTCACTGAGCTAGAAGGTTCGTTTTCAGATGTTTCGTCACCGTATTAGGTAATATCTTCAGTGAGCCTCTGGATGAAGCACTGGTGGTGTAGCCTGCTTTCTATTTGTGTTTGGATTTCCTTAGGAAATGATGTCACCACAGGAAATGACATCACCAACCCAAGGAAACACAAACTCATAAATAGAAAGCGGGCTACACCACCAGTGCTTCATCTGGGGGCTCACTGAAGATGTTACCTGGTATGGTGATGAAATTTCTGAAAACGAACCTTCCAGCTCAGCGAGCAAACCTACATCCAGACATCACAAATATGTCATGTTTTCGATTACTAGTTTGATTAGTTGCTTATTAAGGCTTGTTACTGTCTATCCAAAAAGAGGCTTATTTCTTGGTCATAACAAGCTTTGACTTCAGCTTTGGCTTGTTCATGCTGTTAACACCCTTAATGTCATCTAATTCACTGCATATTTATACAACACAATTCTGTGATCAACCACAAACTTAGCTGATAAATAGACCATATTATTAAATTGATTCTTTTTCTCTGTTTTTAAACAGAGCAGCACGGTGGCATAGTGGTTAGCACTGCTGCCTCACAGCGCCAGCGACACGGGTTCAATTCCTGCCTCAGGCAAATGTCTGTGTGAAGTTTTCACATTCTCCCCGTGTCTGCGTGGGTGTGCAGGTTAGGTGAAGTGGCCATGCTAAATTGCCTGTAGTGTTAGGTGAAGGGGTAAATGTAGGGGAAAGGGTCTGGGTGGGTTGCTCTTCGGAGGATTGGTGTGGACTTGTTGGGCCAAGGGCCTGTTTCCACACTGTAATCTAATCTAAACAAGACTCCAGTGATAATTCAGTTCATTACTTAACACCTAATCTAAATACAAACTTATTCGTTCAAAGTACAAAAATAAATTAAACCAGTAACTTTTTAATCATTAGGTCTTCACATGGATTCAAAGGTGTCTAATTTTTTTTGTTTGTTTTGTTTTCATTTAAACCAACACAGCAAATGTTAGCTAATTTCTAACCTCAAAAACCTGAACTATTGACTTGGAGAGGGGTAACCTGAGCACTCGGCATTTCAATTCCTGCATCACCCTAAGCTGGCAGTTCTAGTCGTTGATAGAATCAAGGACAGAGGCAGCTAAATGTAGTCATGGCCAAAACGATACTTTCATAAACTAATAAATTCTTTATTTATATTTGCATCAGTTTTCACACTGCAAGACACCATCAGCACACCAGAATTTCAAGAAAGTCAGGAGGAGAGATGAGTGTAGTGGCAATCATTAAGGAGAGGGTGCTGGGGAAGCTGAAAAGTCTGAAGGGGGATAAATCACCCAGACCAGATAAACTACATCCCAGAGTGATCTTTTAGTAATCACTAGAGTCAGGGATTACTAGAAAATGGCTAACACCCCTGTTTAAGAAGAGAGGGAGGCAGAAGACAGGAAATTATAGGTCAGTTAGCTTGATCTCGGTCATTGATAAGATTTGAGAGTCCAATATTAATGATGAGATTATGGAATACTTGGAAGTGCATGGTAAAATAGGGCTGACTCAGCATCACTATGAAAAGGGGAGGTCATTTTGACAATCTGTTAGAGTTCTCTGTGGATTTAACGAGCAAATTAGACCAAGAAGAGCCAGTGGACGTAATCTATTTGGATTTTTTTACAGAAGGCCTTTGTTACAGCTGCGCAGGAGGATGCTGAATAAGATGAGAACCCAGGAGGATGCTGAATAAGATGAGATAAAGGGGCCTTGTTAGAATGGCACAGGGGCCAGTGTTGGAATCACCACTGTTAATCTGGACCACAACATCCAAATTAACGATCTGGACGAATGAACTGACGGCATTGTTGCTAAGTTTGCAAATGCCACAAAGACAAGTCTTGAGAAAACAGGGAGACTTCAGAAGGACTTGGTCAGGGTAGGAGAGTGGACAAGGAAGTGGTAATGGCACACTTTGTGAGTTTATGCACCTTAAGAATAGAGGTGAACAGGGAAAAGCTTCAGAAATGTGAAGCACTAAGGGACTTGGGAGTCCGAGTTCAGGATTCTCTTAAGTTAATATGCAGGTTCATTTGGCAGTTAGGAAGGTAAATGCAATGTGAGCATTCATTTCAAGCGGGCTAGAACACAAGATCAGAGGTGTACTGCTGAGGCTGTATAAGGCTCTGGTCAGACCGCATTTGGAATATTGTGAGCAATTTTGGGCCCTGTATCTTAGGAAGGATGTGCTGGCATTGGAGGGGGTCCTGAGGAGGTTTGCAAGAATGATCTTGAGGACAAAGGGCTTGCTATATGACTGGTGGTGACTCTATGTCCATACCCCATGGAGTTTAGAAGGATGAATGGAGGGATTTGATTGGTCTGAATAGAGTAGACATGATGAAGCTGTTTTCTTTAGGTGCGACTAGGACCCAAGGGGACTGCCTCAGAATAAAGTGGCAGCCCTTCAGAACTGAGATGAGGACGAATTTCTTCAGCCAGTTAATCTGTGAAACTCACTGTTGCAGAGGTCTGTGGAAGCCATGTCATTGAGGGGAACCAAGGCAGAACTAGATAGGTTCTTGATTGGGAAGAGAGTCAAGGGTTTTGGGTAGAATGGGATGGATAAACATATCAGCAATGATCTAATGGCAGAGCGATTCAATGGGCTAAATGGCCTAATTCTCCTCCTATATCGTATGGTCAAAGAGTCATACAGTCTGGGAAGAGACTCTTTGGTCCAACCAGTCCAAACTAAACTAATCGCACCTGTCTGCTCCCGGCCCATATCCCTCCAAAACTTTCCTTTTCATGTACTTCTTCAAATGTCTTTTAAACTTTGTAATTGTACTCTATCCGCCACTTCCTCAGCAAGTTCATTCTGCATTTGAAGCACCCTCTGTGTGAAAAATCTTATGATTTATCCAAGCTAAGATCCAAGGCATGCAACCTGAATACAAAGCTCACTTTTAAAGATGCCATTACTGAACATGGAGTGATTGGTCCTTGCTTCCTGAGACGTCCAGGAGTGTAGTATGTACAGGGAAGGACAAATTTAGAAACCTAGATATACCTGAACTAACCATCTAGGCAGAGGAAGAGGGTTATTGCCTACATTTGACAGGTAACAGCAGTTGCTGTTAGTTTGATGAGGACATAGGATAAATGAGGAGGATAAAAAGCAACGATCATATGATATAAATTAATCCATACTCCTAATTAATCTTGATGAAATACTGCCTTTGATCTGAATAAATCTAAATAAAAATCTTTGTCTTTTCTCTTGATTCAGGCCTTATTCCTGGTGGGAAGATAAAGTTGATCCACAGCTCTTCTATTGAGGTGAACAGGTAGGCTCAGGTGGCCCAATTCTGTGACAATGCACACTGGTTGTGCAGTTGATCTTACATTATTTGAGGTATGCACTTCAGGCCTGTTGATTCCTTAAGCACAGATGGGCATGCCAATTATAAACTTGCATTCTTTTTCACAAGCCTCTCTTGGAAAAAACGCATTTAAAATTAGCTTGGCAAGAATAATAATCAGCCAATATAGAGTATTTCATCTTGAAGGGAAGTGTTACATTTGGGTGATGTAAATTTATTTTCCTGCTGCCTTTATTACCCTGGTGAAGCCAGACAGTGAGACTAATGGTGTCCTCCTGTGTTGTAAACCTCTAGATTTTATTGATTAAAGCTTCAGTAATTACAATTACGTCCCTTTTATAACTTCAAATTTAAAATTATTTTGACCAACTGTCATGTTTATGTTAAGAACATGCAGCTTTCTGTTTTTCTATTCATTGTTAAGTGAATATTGTCTGGCACCTCCTCACTCACTCCTGAAAATTCAGTTTTTAACGAGAAATTTCCCCTCCCCTGAGAATAGACAGATTGAACATAATTATTTATTAATACCCTGTTTTATGGCCCTACCTTCCCAATAAAAATGTTTAAATGGAACAGGACTACATTTGATTTATTGCATATATAATTGAACAATCCTGCACTGTTCTTGGCTTATTTTTCTTCACCTGCTTAACTTGAAAATTTACTCAACTATTAACTTATTGAATGCTCTTTACTTCTTGAAAGTTGGAGATCGTGAGGACTACAGATGCTGGAAAGTCAGAGTCATTAAAATGCGGATCTGGAAAAAGCACAGCAGATCAAACAGCATCGGAGGAACAGGAGAGTTGATGTTTTGGGCACAGCCCTTCATCAGTACAGATGAAGGATCTTGCCCGAAATGGTGACTCTCCTGCTCCTCTGATGACGCTTGACCTGTGCATTTTTCAGCTCCACATTTTTATCAACTTTTTGAAAACCACTTGGTTTTCTCTCACTTTACTTTCAATACTTCTTCTAAAGTACATTGACCTCTGAGAGAGAGGAGGGGACTGTTGGTAAGGTTAACTTGCGGATCACCGTGTCTCAAAGCGAGGGGCAAAGTCAATTTTCAATGATGCAGGAATTGAAGCAGTAGAGTTGCATCGTTTCATCGCAAACCGGTCATACTGCCAACTGAGCTAAGTGATAGAAGGTATTTTGCTTGTTTTGGTTTGAAAAAAAAACAGAAAATATGTGAAAAGAATGAGCATTCCTGAATTAGTTTTGAACTTGTTTCTCATAATGGACTACTACATGCATTTTCATTCTTCAACTCTGGACTTCATTCATGCTGATCATTTTTTTAGATTAGATTAGATTACTTACAGTGTGGAAACAGGCCCTTCGGCCCAACAAGTCCATACTGCCCCACCGAAGCGCAACCCACCCATACCCCTAACCTAACACTACGGGCAATTTAGCATGGCCAATTCACCTGACCTGCACATCTTTGAACTGTGGGAGGAAACCGGAGCACCCGGAGGAAACCCACGCAGACACGGGGAGAACGTGCAAACTCCACACAGTCAGTCGCCTTATCTTATTTCTTAAGATAACTTTTTGCTTATATATTTTTAATCTATCCTTATATAAATTAGCAAGAATTTAAATGAAGTTGTTTCGATCATAGCCTTCAGCTTCCAGGAGTTTATTGATACTATTTTTCTGTTGTGTTTTAATCAGCTTTCTCCCAAGAAATCTTATGCAGCTAGGACCTCCTCGGACTCTGAGTATCAGGTTTCTGCCTTCTGATCCTAATCATTTCTTTATTGGAACAGATACTGTGAGTAATTGTAAAAATAAGTGCAGTGCAATGTTTTGTAATACAAATTGAAACTTCTTCCTTTGCACTTGCTGTAGACATATCTTTTGCTTCTTTGTTTTTAATCTCGCCAATCGCCAATTTACCCCAGCCAAAAAGGGAAAAAAATGGTTAAGACTAAAATTGGGCTCTTGAAGACAGAAACGGGAATATATTATGGGGAACAAAGAAATGGCAGAAGAATTGAATTGATACTTCAGATCTGTGTTCACTGGGGAAGACACAAGCGATCTCCCTGAGGCAACAGTGGCTGAAGGACCTGAACTGAAGCGGATTTATAGTTGCCAGGAATTGATGTTGGAGAGACTGTTAGGTCTGAAGGCTGATAAGTCCCCGGGGCCTGATGGTCTACATCCCAGGGTACTGAAGGAGGTGGCTGTAGATATTGTGGATGCGTTGGTGATTATTTTCCAGAGTTCGATAGATTCAGGATCAGTTCCTGTGGATTGGAGGGTGGCTAATGTTGTACCACTTTTTAAGAAAGGAGCGAGAGAGAAAGCAGGAAATTATAGACCAGTTAGTCTGACCTCAGTGGTGGGAAAGATGCTGGAGTCAATTATAAAGGATGAAATTACGACACATCTGGATAGTAGTAACAGGATAGGTCAGAGTCAGCATGGATTTATGAAGGGGAAATCATGCTTGACTAATCTTCTGGAATTTTTTGAGGATGTAACTCTGAAAATGGACGAGGGAGATCCAGTAATAGAAGATGGTATTAATAGTAACATTAGCAAATTTGCTGATGATACTAAGCTGGGTGGCAGGGTGAAATGTGAGGAGGATGTTAGGAGATTACAGGGTGACCTGGACAGGTTAGGTGAGTGGTCAGATGCATGGCAGATGCAGTTTAATGTGGATAAATGTATGGTTATCCACTTTGGTGGCAAGAACAGGAAGGCAGATTACTACCTAAATGGAGTCAAGTTAGGTAAAGGGGCAGTACAAAGAGATCTGGGTATTCTTGTACACCAGTAAATGAAGGCAAGTATGCAGGTATCGCAGGTAGTGAAGAAGATTAATAGCATGCTGACCTTCATAACGAGGGATTGAGTATGGGAGCAAAGAGGTTCTTCTGCAGCTGTACAGGGCCCTGGTGAGACCGCACCTGGAATATTGTGTGCAGTTCTGGTCTCCAAATTTGAAGAACGACATTCTGGTTATTGAGGGAGTGTAGCGAAGGTTCATGAGGTCAATTCCTAGAATGGCGAGACTATCTTATGTTGAAAGATTGGAGCAACTGGCTTGTATACCCTTGAGTTTAGAAGACTGAGAGGGGATCTGATTGAGATGTATAAGATTATTAAAGGATTGGACACCTCTGGAGGCAGGAAATATGTTTCTGCTGATGGGTGAGTCCTGAAGCAGAGGACACAGCTTAAAAATAAGGGGTAGGCCATTTAGGACAGAGATGAGAGAAACGTCTTCACCCAGAGAGTGGTGGGTGTGTGGAATACTCTGCCCCAGAAGGCTGTGGAGGCCCAGTCTCTGGATTCATTTGAGAAAGAGTTGGATAGAGTGCTCAAGGATAGTGGAATCAAGGATTATGGAGAGAAGGCAGGAACAGGATACTGATTGAGGATGATCAGCCATGATCATAATGAATGGTGGTGCTGGCTTGAAGGGCAGAATGGCCTACTCCTGCATCTATTGTCTATTGTCTATTCAGTCCATCCTGTATTCCACTTTATTACATATTTTCCTTTTGTCCATGTTCTTTTGCCCCACACTCTGACCCAGTCTGCTCAAAACCTATGTATGAACACACCAATTAGGAGCAACAGCAGTCCACTCAGTCCCTGAAGCCTGCTTCTTCTTTCTGATGACTGCACGTTCCCACTGATCCCCAATAATCTTTCACCCATTTGCTTATGAAGAATCTATCCATCTCTACTTTAAAAGTATTTAAAGATTCTGCTTCCACCATCTTTTGAAGAAGAAAGTTCCTTCTATGATAAAGGAAATGCTCCTCATCTCAACCTTAAAATGTATTATATTTATAACTTTTTCCTGTTCTAATCAAAGGTCACATACCTCAAAATGGTTACTCTGTTTTTCTCTCTCCACAAGTACTGCCAGACATGCTGGGTTTGCCAGCATTCTCTGTGTTTATTTCAGATTTCCAGCATCCTTATTTTGCTTTTGTTTTGTCTAATCTGCCTATTTTCCACAGTGTCTGTTTTAATTCACCCTCTGGACTCAACTATTTTACTTACTAAGGTCCAATATATTGACAATGAAAATAAGTTAGAACAGAACAAAGCATCAAATATGAAAGGAAAAAAAAATCAATTTATTATGTTTTGTTAGTGTTAACCAGGCTATATTGTTTAGTGTTTTGCTTTACATTTTATTATTTAATTGACAAGCCATAGCCATAGCACTAGAAGATCCCCTATGAAGAGATTCTGCTCTAATCAATCTGATTTTTGTTTGATTCTTTTATTCTGTTCATTTTTGTCCATTTCCCTTAAATTTGATTCACTCGAACTCAGCTGATTCTACTGGTTCTCATATCTTTAGCTGTGAGCTGGAGATTTTCTTAAACTTGTTTGATACTGTACTAAATAGAAACTGACATTCTATGGAAATGAAATGGAAAAGAAAATCATGCTTTGAGATCAGTATTAATAATAACATATTTGGTATAATTATTTCTATTCCCTTAATAGGGTCTTGTGAGTCATGGTACACGTCATGGCTTGCATGCAGCGCCAAAGCTGTACAGATTTCAAATAAACGGTTCCAGACCAGTTCAAGTCACATGTATTGATTTCTGTCATTTTGGCAAAACACTGTTCCTGGTAAGTATCTTAGCAGTATGGATTTGATTTACTCAAATGCTCATTATTCTCATTTCTGAGGAACGAAGGATGATTGGTTTTTTTTCTCCCTGTTCTGGAGTATTATCATTTTTAGGGTGTGTTATCCCATTCAGGTCATTGGCACACATCTTTATACATGAACTTGACACACAAAGTATTACTAACCTTTTAACATTGGGTGTGTAACCATAGATTCTAATCCTGGTTTTGCTAAGCTTCAGTATTTGGTAGCATTAATGGGGAAGGTGCTGGTGAGTAGGAATTGTGACTAGTTCTAGTTATAACACAGCTTGTTGTAAGGCACCAGTCTCAGTTGGCTTCAGCCTCCTTGGGTTGTTGTCAAGAAGGCAGCACACTTCTCATTGCTGCTTTATGTTCATTTGTTAGAAATAAGTAAGGTTGTTCCTATTCATGACCTCAGCCTGGACGGGCACTGTGACATGGACTGAACAGAAATCTTAACACAGATCCTCCCCATTTGAAATTATGCTTTTACTAACTTTAGCAAGCAATAACATTGATGGACTCCTATTGCAATGTCAAATACAGATTTAATAGGCATTGAAGATAAATGTGATCCTTTTCATAATTACATTTTTATGATTTGTTATTTAATATTACAACCTACCTGGCATTTTAAATACATAACAAAGGTAGTTCTGTTTAATTCATTAGGTATAATATATTCAGAACACTGCTTCTGCAATTGAAGAGACTGTACAAGTAGAGAACTCTTGAAGAATTAAAGTAACTTTATATCATAACGTATTGTGGATTCATATAAGAAAACTAGAGGGCCTGGATAATGGGTCAGTCATTCTTTCAACACAAGGATATCTGAGATCAATAATAATATAACTGTTGGTATGTGACCTTATTACAAAGGTCAAAGATATTGTTTAAAAGTCAGAATGGTTGAAAATACTGTTTGTGATGTTGCCTTGCAGGTTGGGTGCTCAGATGGAACAATTAGACTACACTCAGTGACAACCGAGCTCCCTGTTATTCAGTGGAATGAAAGCACTCGGGGTAGATCAATCCAGGCTGTATTATGGGCATTAACTCGACCTAGCATGTTTTTCGTTCTTGACGCGTCATCTCGTATTTACGTATGGGACTTACTGCAAAATGTTTCCAAACCTGTTGCAGAGGAGAGCCTTCAGTCTGATAAGTAAGAACAGTGATTTAATTAATACAGAAGCTATAGCTCCATTTCTGGTAACTGTACTTCAAAGTTATGTCATGCTATTCACAGTGTTGTTTATTAAGAAGATAGAAAATGTTGGATAGCTTATTTTTTAAACAGAATTGAAGTGGTGGTTCAAAGTTCCTGCTATGTTTTGTATATGTCACTCTTGAACCCGCACTATCAACTGACTCCTGTCTGTGAAGATGAGGGCTTGGAGTAGGGTTAATATCTAGAACTCAGTGTTTCAGTTTGTTCTGAAAGATCACATAGATGAGGGGGAGAATTTTTTCTGTGGGATTCATGACCCCACCGTCAGCTTGAAATAAGGTCCAGGAGCCTGCACTACTTAGGAAACAGTCAACCGACTGTGATTTTCCACAACTTGGTCAACTAATTGTTAGAGAGCAGGCGAACTGCCCAAGTAAGGACTGTGGCTAGACACAAAGCAGGAAAACTAATAGATGTCTTGGAAGAAGCAGAAGGATGCCTTTTCAGGTTTGTAAGACAGAGGACATCTCCAACTTTTTTAATTTTATAGTTAGACTGTCTTCAGCAGTCAGACCATCATTTTAGATTAGATTAGATTCCTAAGTGTGGAAACAGACCCTTTGGCCCAACAAGTCCATACCAACCCTCCAAAGAGTAACTCACCCAGACCCATTTCCCTCTGACTAATACACCTAATACTATGGGCAATTTAGCATAGCCAATTCACCTGACCTGCACATTCCTGAAGAAGGGCCTGTGCCCGAAACGTCGAATCTCCTGTTCCCTGGATGCTGCCTGACCTGCTGTGCTGTTCCAGCAATAAAGTTTCAACTTTGATCTCCAGCATCTGCAGACCTCACTTTTTCCTCCATCTTTGGGAGGAAACTGGAGCACCCGGAGGAAACCCATGCAGACACAGTGAGAATGTGCAAACTCCACACAGATAGTTGCCCGAGGCTAGAATCTAATCTGGGTCCCTAGCGCTGTGAGGCAGCAGTGCCACCCCTTTGTTTTGGGGTTGGCTGTATGATGTGAGCCTCTTCACAGCACAGCCAGGGAGGGCTTCCAGTCTACCTGGACCATTGTATCCTTCTTCCAACTCACCCACCACCATCACCATCATCATCTGCCTCCAAGCAGCTACTGTG
Organism: Chiloscyllium plagiosum; assembly: GCF_004010195.1. Lineage (NCBI taxonomy): Eukaryota > Metazoa > Chordata > Chondrichthyes > Orectolobiformes > Hemiscylliidae > Chiloscyllium > Chiloscyllium plagiosum. Next base: position 99,450,889 of record NC_057714.1, on the reverse strand, counting down.
TTCCCAGATGCTTCCTGGGATGTGGCGTCCCTTATTGTGTCTTTAATAGCTCAGTCGGCTACCCGCATTTGACATCCCTATCCGTTTATGGTCTCCTCTCTAAAATTCAATCCAATGATAAGCTCATCAGAAACGGCGGAACAAGCTAACATCTTCCCTCTGTGGTAGTGATATTAGGGTAGAGAGGTTTCATTTTGTGGGATACCAAAACTAAGGGCTATAAAATGATCAATAAATTCAAAGAGATTTTAGGAGGTCTCTTTTACCAAATAATGGTTAAGATGTGGATCATGCTGTAACAAGGAGTAGTTGGGGAAACTAGTTTTGAAACATTGAAGGGAAAGGAATAAAACTGGTTCTATGACAACACTGACTTATGAACAGAAACTGAATTGTTTGGGACTATAATCAGTGGAGTTCAGAAGAATGTGGGGAGATCTCATACAAACCTGTAAAATTCTAATAAGACTAAACAGGGTACACATGGAAAGGATATTCTCAATGACCAGGGAGTCCACAACCAGGGTCACAATCTCAGGACAATGGGTAGGCCATTTAAGAATGAGATTGTGAGATTTCATCCAGTCAGTGGTTGAATAAAGCAGTTGAGGACAGAACATTGAATGTTGTTCAAGAAGGAGTTGGATATAATTGTTAGGGCAAAAGGGATCCAAGGGTATGAGGAGAAAATAGAAATAGGGGACTGGGTTAGCTGGTCAGTCACAATCATATTGAATGACAGAGCTGGCTCAAAGGGCTGACTAACCTACCCTTGCTCCTATTTCCAATCTAATAGAGGGCTATGCTGATAAAGTTGAAAAGTGTGGTACTGGAAAAGCACTGCAGATCAGGCAGCATCCGAGGAGCAGGAGGATCGACGTTTTTGGCTTAAGTCCTAAATCAGGAATGTGGGCATGGGGGAAGGGGGTGAAAGATAAATAGGAGGAGTGGTGGGGCTGAGGGTAAGGTAGCTGGGAAGGCAATAGATAGGTGGAGGGTGATGGTGATAGGTCGGAGCAGATAGGTGGGAAGGAAGATGGTCAGGTAGAACAGTTCAAGAGAGCGACGCTGAGTTGGATGGTTGGGTCGGGGATGAGGTGGGAAGGAGGGGAGATAAGAAAACTGGTAAAATCGACATTAATGTCGTGTGGTTAGAGGGTCCCAAGGCGGAAGATGAGGCGTTCTTCCTCCAGGTTAGGATTTGACAGTGGAGGAGGCCCGGGACCTGCATACCCTGGGTGGAGTGGGAGTGGGAAATTGAAATGGTTGGCCACAGGGCGGTGGGTTTGTTAGGTGCATGTGTCCCAGAGATGTTCCCTGAAACATTCTGCGAGTTGGCATCCTGTCTCACCGATGCAGAGGAGACCACATCGTGAGCAACAGATCCAGTAAATGAGGTGTTTGAATATGCAGGAAAATATCTGCTGGATGTGGAAGGATTCTTTAGGGGAAGTGTGGGCACAAATTTTACACCACCTGCATCAGCAAGGGAAGGTGCGAAAGGTGGAGGGTGGGTTGGAAGGGGCGTGGACCTAAATGTTGACCATTTGGTCCTCTTTCTGCTTTATACATTCTGTATAATTATCCAGCAAACTGTGTAGGTCCCAAATATGCTTCCTGTTTCAAATATATTATGCTTGTTTTATTGATTACTGAAAGTGACTGACCATGTCCATTGTTAAGTGTACTATAATTGGAAATCTAACTGTGTGCGTATATCTCCTCATTGCCTTGCAGTGGAATTATTTGCATAGAATTTTCCCTGCTGTGCTTTTGCCTATTTGCAAAAATTGTGCTTTTCTTCTGTAAATCCATGTCTTTTATACATTTTAGTTAGATTTTTCAAATTTCTCTTGTGTTAGTTCTGCTCATAATGTTTTTCAGCAAATGTTACAGCAATTACATATTTATGTTTCTGAGTATGCATGTAATGGTACCTTTGTTTGTATGTACAGCTTTGTTAAAGTCTCTGATACGCTAATACCCATATGATTGGATTTTCTAATGATGGAGCTTTTCCTGCAATATATAAAAGTCTCTATTTCAGTAGTTAAATTTTACTCTAGTGGCAAATTGACATTTTATAAAAAGTTAATAATTTTGTTTTATATTTCTGAATCTGGGCAGGTGATGTGTTGTTGCTGTATGATGTGGGAGCTGGCTGATCCCATTGTGAACGGCAGTGACCACATCTGCAGCAAGTGTTGGTTGCTGGAAGAACTCCGGATCAGAGTTGATGATCTGGAATCTGAGCTTCAAACACTGCGGCACATCCGGGAGGGGGAGAGTTACCTGGATGCTTTGTTTCAGGAGGCAGTCACACCTGGGAGATTAAGTAATTCACATTCAGCTAGTGATCAGGGACATCAGAATGTGACTGTAAGTGAGGCAGGTAGGGGGAACCGGAGTTCAGGAGTGGAGGAACCTCAGCCCTTGACCTTGTCCAACAGATATGAGATTCTTGCTCCCTGTACGGATGAGGAAAAGGCTCTGAAAAGCAAAACATCATTCTGAAGCTGGAATGAAGTGCTGTGGCAGGAGTGTGAGTTAGAAAAAGAGAGAAATGCCAGCCATGCTTAGCAAATATAGATGTCTTAGTGAAGGAGACTCTGTCAGAAGCAACTGAAGACTACACGAGGTAAAGTTAGAGGTCCCGAAGGAAGGAAGAAATAACTTCATTGAAAAATGGCACAAAGATTAGAAAAGAAAAGCAAGGAAGTAAGAGGTAGTTCTCATCTCACATAATAAACATCAATGCCATCGACATTGCACTGAATGATGCAAACTGAAAGGTACAGTGAAACAGCCAGAAAATAATGTAGACCAGGGCTACAATTGATAACACTTCAGAATTTATTTAAGTAGAAATTGAGCTTCCTCCTCCAGCGAGTTGTATAGTTGTCCACCACCATTCACTACTAGATGTGCAGAACTGCAGAGCTTATACCTACTCCATTGGTTATGGGATTGCTTAGCTCAGCCTGTCACTTACTCCGTCTGCTGTTTTGCATGCAAGTTGTTCTATTGTAACTTCACCAGGTTGAAACCTCATTTTCAGGTATGGTCAGTGTTGCCTTTGGCATGCCCTCCTGCACTTTCCGTTGAACCAGGGATGATCCCCTCGCTTGATGGTAATAGTTGAGTGGGCGACATGCTGTGCCATGAGGTTAGAGATTGTGCTGGAGTATAATTCTGCTGCCGTTCATGGCCCACAGTACCTCAGGATGGCCAGTCTTGAGATGCTAGATCAGTTCGAAGTCTGTCCTATTTAGCACGGTGATAGTGCCACACAACAACATGGGTGTTATTCTCAATGTGAAGGTAGGACTTCGTCTCCACAAGGACTATGCGGTGGCTGCTCTTACCGATACTGTCATGGACAGATGCAACCACAGCTGGCAGATCAGTAAGGATGCTTTTCCCTCATGTTGGTTCCCTCACCATTTGCTGCAGACCCAGTCCTGCAGCAATGTCCTTTATGACCCGACCAGCTCGATCAGTAGTACTGCTGCTGAGCCACTCTTGGTGATGGACATAGAAATCCCCCACCCAGAGTATATTTTATGCCTTGCCACTCTCAATGCTTCCTCCACATGTTGTTCAACAAGGAGGAATACCAAATCATCAGTCAAGGGAGGACAGAATGTAGTGGTCAGCAGGAGATTTCCTTGTCCATGTTTAACCTGAAGCCACGAGATTTTATGGCATCCGCAGTCAATGTTGAGGATTCCCAGGGCAACTCCCTCCCAACTTTATGCCACTGTGCCGCCACCTCTGCTGGGTCTGTCTTGTTGATGGGACAGGACGTATCCAGGGATGGTGATGGTGGTGTCTGGGACATTATCTGTAAGGTATGATTCCATGAGTATGACTATGTCTGGTTGTTGCTTGACTAGTCTGTGAGAAAGTTCTCCCAATTTTGGCACTAGCCCTCAGACGTTAGTGAGGAGGACTGTGCAGGATCGACAGGGATATTTCTGTTGTTGTCTTTTCTGGTGCCTATGTCGATGCCAGGTGATCTGTCTGGTTTCACTTCTTTGAGACATTGTCACGATTGATACAACTGAATTGCTAGCTTGGCTATTTTAGAGGGTAAGACAGATAACCATATTGCTGTGGGTCGGGCATTAGTGAGTCAGATAGGGTTTTCCAACAATCTGTGATAGTTTCATGACCATCAGTAGATTCTTAATTCCAGATTTTTTTACTGAGTTCAAATTTCACCATCTGCCATGGCATGATTTGATTCCAGTGCCCAAAACATTACCTGAGTTTCTGGATTACTAGACTGGCAATAATACCACTAGGCTATTGCGTCCCCCTGTTTTAAAAGGCTAAGAAGAAACAGTGGTGAGCTAGCCAAAAGAGCCTCAACCTTATTATGACAAAGAGAAAGAGTGACCAAGACTATGCTAGCATTTACCATTTGCCAGTATTGTGCTGAAGGATGGACAGAGTCCAGTGAGTTGGCTGAGAATACACACTTCTAAAACCAACAACATTTCAAGAGGATTTGCTAGTTTAGAACAAAGGATTGGTTATTTCAGCCTCCCTTCAGAAAAATGTATTTGAAAGGATACTCCAGGGACACAGACATTGCCAGACATACAGTTAGGACTCAGTCAGGGTGGCTGGAGATTTCAAAAGAGATTCAAGATCTTATAAGTCATTGTGAAATCAGCATTTAGGTGGGATTGTCCAGTCTGGAGACATTCCTGTCATCTCCAAAATCAGATCAGCAGCCAAACTCAGCAAAACTTGCAAGAAGAAGCAAATATTGAGAGCAAGAATGAGGAGCACACCACATGAGCCCAAACATGAATCTTTCACTGATCATCATTAGATCACAGACAGTCAGTCATTGACAAAAGTAACAAACTTCACTTTTATCTAAGAACAGTGTCTCTTCTGGAGATACTCTGCTGTGGTGCATCATCTACCTCTAATCACTAGATAGGCCCAAGACAAAACAAAGACAAACAAAGATTGTGGTGGCAATAAACTACCTCAAACAATCCCTATTGGGACACATGATTTGGAGATGCCGGTGTTGGACTGGGGTGTACAAAGTTAAAAATCACACAACATCAGGTTATAGCCAAACAGGTTTAATTTGAAGCACACTAGCTTTCGGAGCGACGCTCCTTCATCAGGTGATAGCACCTGTTGGGACATAGACAGACTTCACACCTATTGTTTAAAAAGCTGAGCTAACTTGAGAATGTAATTTAAAAGAAGTTCTGGGATTTACCTATCATACGGATGATCCCTGGAATGGTAGGTCTAACATATGAGGAACGGCTGAGGATAGTGGGATTGTATTCGTTGGAGTTTAGAAGATTAAGGGGAGACTTAATAGAGATGTACAAAATAATACATGGCTTGGAAAAGGTGGATGCTAGGAAATTGTTTCAGTTAAACGAGGAGACTAGGACCCGTGGACACAGCCTTAGAATTAGAGGGGGTCATTTCAGAACAGAAATGCGGAGACATTTCTTCAGCCAGAGTGTGGTGGGCCTGTGGAATTCATTGCCACGGAGTGCAGTGGAAGCCGGGACACTAAATGTCTTCAAGGCTGAGATTGATAGATTCTTGTTGTCTCGAGGAATTAAGGGCTACGGGGAGAACGCTGGTAAGTGGAGCTGAAATGCGCATCAGCCATGATTGAATGGCGGAGTGGACTTGATGGGCCGAATGGCCTTACTTCCACTCCTATGTCTTATGGTCTTATGGTCTTACACCGAGATTTTCTTACTTGTACTCATTACATAAATGAAAATGCATGGGCTACCCATAATATTCAATAGTTTATTGTCTGTGTTCTGAAATGTTTGATATGTTTGTGCCCTTTTAGTTAAATATAAGGCTTGTTCACTAAATATTGTTCTATTTGTCACCCTCTCCCCACTTCATAGAATAACAGCTATAGCTATTCTTGGTGATCCAGAGAAGCCAAGTGCATCTTCAGGCCTCATGTTGGCAAAGCAGTCTGGAGGAATTGAGATTCAGTATCTAATGAAGCAATGGTCAGAGCCTCATCTAAATGAATTGGAAACATTGCACTATATTCTGCAGAAAACTGCATAGAATTGTGTACAGACTCTGAAAAGAACTCTGCGAGTTCATCAACTTGCCCATGATAATGAGTTTGTAAATGTCCTATTTTTTTCTACAGTCAGCTTTTTTGTAAAAGTTATTTATAAAATGTCATTATATATTCATTAGAGTACATCAGACATATAAAGTATTTACAAAGTCCCCTGATTTATATGTTGTTTCTCCTTCATATATATAGACATGCAAATACAATATATTTTGTAGCTCATTGAATATACCAGACTGGGTTTGAGTATTCTTTTCTCTGTTGTAGGTTATCAGGAAATTAACATTATTAATATGATTTCAAAACTTTAAGAATCCACATAACCAGTAAAATAGCTATTAATAATAGATTGCAACACCAGTGATAGAAAGTACAATATTAATGATAGGTAATAACGCTTGTTTTTATTATTCACATGTAGTCCTATACATGTGATTTGATTACTGAGTATAGAATTCAGCTGCCTGTTATATAACTCATGATATTCACCGTTTGGAGTTGACCAAGTCCACGTACCAGTCAGGTAAATTGTGTATTTCTAACTCGCATCTGCAGAGTTTTTTTTAATAGTAAAGGCAGAATATTGAAATATAGAGGTAAAGTATTTTCTCAACTTTATTTTAAGTTTTAATTTTCTAAATTGCACATATAGTTATTGGCTTGTTAAGCTGATAAAAATCCTCATATTGTAACTCACTACAAAAATGCAAAATGTAAGATTTTTACAATGTATTTATCCTGGAAGCTAAATTCAGGGGCTAAATAGGGGCTCAGTTGTTTTTAATATATATTTGAATACATACATTACAGAAATTAAGAAAAACTTAGACAGATTATTGGTATAAATAATTTCTTAAACTTGATATCTCAAGACAAATCCTGTGATAGCTAGTAGATCGTCATATAGATCTAATATCCAGCCAGCACAGCAGTTCCATTGTAGCTGTGAATGTCAGCAACAAGGTTATACAAATGTTTTAGTTCCCGTGGCGAGCAATCCAGGTGGAACCATTTTGAACAAACTGGGAGATACTGAAAGAATTTTCAGAGTTTAAAATACTTTTCAGAAGATCCTACTACTTGGGAGAAAATTTCACACAGGTATGGTTTATTCATAGATATTTTCATGCCGACACCAGGATTCCATCTGAAAGCTCACTGCAGGAGAATAGTACATGGTGCTCCATGAGCCTCATTTTTGATTTCCCTACTGCGTTTGGTTTCTTAATTTTTCATTGCAGTTGCCCTGTGACATTTGCTGTAGTACATTTCTCATGTTATCACTAGTGCCAACACATGGAGATAGATGCAGTGAGTGCAGAAAAACACTCCCAACTAAAAAAAAATGTTCTGTACATGAGAGGAAATTGAGTAGTAAATTATATTTCAAACCCACACCGTGACTCAATTCAAACAGACTTATTCTTACAATCTGCATCATTTAGGCAGAGACTATGGATCTAGAATTGTTCTTCAGTCATCAAAATTAAATATAAATTCACAATATTTTGTTTAAAAAATAAAGTTTACACAAAACATGAAAGTAGTTTTGAAGAATACTATTGTTTATTGTCAACATTTGTGAGGGACTCAAGCAACCCATAAGACCCTAAGACATGGGAGCAGAAATTAGGCCATTCATCCCATTGAGTCTGCTCCACCATTCAATTATGGCCAATAGGTTTTTCAAACCCATTTTCCCACTTTCTCGCTGTAACCTTTGATCCCCTTGGCAATCAAGAACTTATTTATGTATGTTTTAAATATGCTCAATGACCTAGCATCCACAGCCTTCTGTGGCAATGAATTCCACAGATTCTTAATTCTCTGGCCAAACAAGTTTCTCCTTATCTCCGTTCTAAAGGATCTTCCCTTTACTCTAAGGCTGTGCCTTCAGGTCCTCCATTCTCCTGCAAGTGGAACTGTCTTCCCAACGCCCACTTTGTCCAGGCCATTCAATATTCTGTATGTTTCAATTAGATCCTCCGTCATCCTTCTAAACTCCATCTCATCCCAAAGTCCTCAAATGTTCCTCGTATCTTAAGCCTTTCATTCCTGGGGTCATTCTCATGGGCCAATACATCCTTCCTGAGGTTTGGGGTCAAACATTGCTCTCAATATCTGTCCTACATCTTTCACTCCTCAATATAAAGCTATGTCCCTCGTGCTAGCCATCACCATCCTCGGAAAAAGGCTCTCATTTTTGTCCACACGATTTAACCCTCTGATTATTTTATATGTCTCAATTAAGTCACCTTTCAACCTCCTTCTCTCCAATGAAAACAGCCTCAAATCCCTCAGCCTTTCCTCATAAGACCTTCCCTCCATATTAGGGCAACATCCTAGTAAATCTCCCGTGAACCGTTTCCAAAGTTTCCACATCCTTCCTATAATGCGGTGACCAGAACTGCACATAATACTCTTAAGTGTGGCCACATCAGAGTTTTGTACAGCTGCAGCATGACCTCATGGTTCCAAAACTCGATCCCTCTACTAATAAAAGCCAATGCACTATATGCTTTCTTAACAGCCCTATCAACCTGGGTGGCAACTTTAAGGGATCTATGTACATGGAGTCAAACTGAAGTAACTCTTCTTCATCCGTGAACTTAAGTAGTGAATGGAGAGTTGGCTAGCCACCTAACATGGGGCAGCACGGTTGCTCAGTGGTTAGCACTTCTCCTTCACAGCGCCAGGGAGCCAAGTCTGTGTGGCGTTTGCGTATTCTCCCCATTTCTTCGTGGGTTTTCTCTGGTTGTTCTGGTTTCCTCTCATAGTTCAAAGATGTGCAGGTCAAGTGAATTGGCCAAGCTAAAGTGCCCATAGTGTTCATCGATTTGTAGATGAGGTGTATTAGTCAGAGGCAGTTGTATAGAAATAGAGTAGGAGAATGGCTCTGGGTGGGTTAATCTTCGGAGGGTCAGTGTGGATTTGTTGGGCCGAAGGGCCTGTTTCCACACTGTAGGAATTCTAGGACACTGAGATCTCTCTGCTCATCTACATACCAAGAATTTTACCATTCGCCCACTACTCTGCATTCCTGTTACTCCTTCCAAAGTGAATCACCTTACACTTTTACTGCATTAAGCTCCATTTTCCACCCCTCAGCCCAACTCTGCAGCTTATCTATGTCCCTCTGTAACCTACAACCATCCTTTGGCACTATCCACAACTGTAACGACCTTAGTGTCGTCTGCAAATTTACTAACGCATTCTTCTACGCCTTCATCCAGGTTGTTTATAAAAATGAAAAACAGCAGTGGAACCAAAACAGATCCTTGCAGTGCACCACGAGTAACTGAACTCCAGGATGAACATTTCCCATCAACCACCACCCGCTGTCTTCTTTCAGCTAGTCAATTTCTGATACAAATTGCTAAATTGCCCTCAATCCCATGCCTCCGTATTTCGTGCAATAGCCTACCGTGGAGAACCTTATCAAACACTTTACTGAAATCTATATACACCTCATCAACTGCTTTACCTTCATCCACCTGTTTGGTCACCTTCTCAAAGAACTCAATAAGGTTTGTGAGGAACAACCTACCCTTTACAAAACCGTATTGACCATCCATGATCAACTTATTCTTCTCTAGATAATTATGAGTCCTTTCTCTTCTCACCTTTTCCAACACTTTACCCACGTCCAAAGTAAGGCTTACTCGTCAATAATTGCCAGGGTTGTCTCTATTCCCCTTCTTAAACAAGGGAGCAACATTTGCTATTCTCCGTCTTCTGGTACTATTCCTGTACATAATGACAACATAAAGATCAAAGCCAAAGGCTTGGCAATCTCCTCCCTGGCTTCCCAGAGAATCCTAGGATAAATCCCATCTCGCCCAGGGGATCTATCTATTTTCACACTTTTCCGAATTTCTGTCACCTCCTCCTTGTGAACTTCAATCCTAACTAGTCTAGTAGCCTGTTTCTCAGTATTCTCCTCAACAACATTGTCTTTTTCCAGTGTGAATACTGACGAAAAATATTAGTTTACTGCTTCCCCATCTCCTCTGACCCCATGCACAACTTCCCACTACTGTCCTTGATTGACCCTAATCATTGTTTTTATCTAATCTTACTCTAATCATACTTTTATCCCTTATATACCTACAGAAAGCTTTAGTGTTTTCCCTGATCCTATCTGCCAACAACTTCTCATGTTCCCTCCTCGCTTGTCTTGGCTCTCTCTTTAGGTCTTTCCTAGCTACCTTGTAGCTCTTAGTTGCCTTTACTGAATCTTCACATCTCATCCTAACATAAGCCTTCTTCTTCCTCTTGACAAGACGTTCAACTTCCTTAGTAAACCATGGACCCTGTGTTCGACAGCTTCCTCCCTGTCTGACAGGTACACACTTATCAAGGACACACAGTAGCTGTTCCTTGAATATACTGCACATTTCTAATGTGCCCATACCTTGCCGTTTCCTTCCCCATCCTAAATCTTGTCTAATCGCTTCATAATTGCGTTTTCCCCAGCTGTGGCTGTTGCCCTCTGTGTGTATACCTATCCTTTTCCATCGCTGAAGTAAACATAACTGAATTGTGGTCACTATCATCAAAGGGCTCACCTACCTCCAAATCTAACACCTGGCTGGGTTCGTTACCCAGTACCAAATCTAATGTGGCCTTGCCCCTTGTTTACATACTGTGTCAGAAAACATGGGCAAAAACTGACCCATCTAAAGTACTTGAACTATAGTATTCCCAGTCAATATTTGGAAAGTTGAAGCTCCCCATAACAACTACCCTGTCACTCTCGCTCCTATCGAGAATAATCTTTTCTATCCTTTCCCCTACATCTCTGAAACTATTCGGAGGCCTGTGGAAAACTCCCAACATGGTGACCTCTCCTTTCCTGGTTCTAACCTCAGCCCATACGACCTCAGTTGACGAATCCTCACATGTCCTTTCTGCAGCCATGATACTGTCCTTGACTAAGAATACCACACCCCCACCTCTTTTACCATCTTCTCTGTTCTTACTGAAATATCTAAATCCCATAACTTGCAACAGCCATTCCTGTCCCTACTCTATCCATGTCTCTGAAATGATCACAGGTACCGACCCATGCTGCAAGTTCACCCACCTTATTCTGGATGCTCCTGACATTGAAATAGACACACTTCAAATCAACTTCTTGCTTGCTGGTGCCCTCTTGCGACCCTGAAACCTTATTACGGACCTCCCTACTCTCAACCTCCTCTATACTTGAACTACAATTTAGGTTCCCATCTCCCTACTGAATTAGTTCAGATTTCTGAATTTTCTCCACATTTAGAAAATGCCTCTATTCATATTCCCAAAGTGCATGACCTCACACTTTCCCACGTTGTATTAAGGGCCCTTGGGGGCTACAACACTGCTTCTGCTTTCAGTATGCATTTTGGGGAAACCAATCATTGCAGTTGGTTACTTTGAAAGTAACAGTCTGCAATTTACTTTAAACTGGTACTGGCTCATTGAAAAGTTACGAGTCTGGGATGCAATAATTTAATCTATGCAACAAATGCAAGCCTTGTGCTTTTCTGGACTGCATATGTTATACAAATATTTTTCAAAATAATTAGCACTTTCTAATGTACTTTGCTGCAAGTTTGAAAGTAGGTAAGACCTATATTTACACAGCACTTTTCAGGATCAAAAAATCAACCGATTAAGTACTTTTAGTTGGAAGTCACTTGTCAAAAGCATGGTAGCCCATTTGCACACAACAATTACCCCCTCAAACAAAAATGCAACAAAGACTAGACAGTTTTTTTTAATATTGATTGTTACATCAACTTTGCAGTACCTTTCAAATCCGTAAACCAAAATAACCAAATTTAATGAACATCTCCCCAATGAAATTATCGGAGAAAGATTACTGTATTTTTGTAACTACTTACAAAAAGCACAGGTAATATAAATTAAGCATAAGTTTTGTACAATAAGGTCCCATCAATTTTAGCAAAGCGATAATAGTTAGTAAATCTGCTTTTGATGTTGATCGGAGATCAAATTGGCAGGATACTGGGAATAACTTGTCTGCTCCTCTTTGGTAGAGTGCAATAGGATCTTTTGCCTGTGCCTGATGAGGCACTTGTGTTTTTGTGGTCTCTGTCTCTGAAACAGCAAAAGTGATAGCTGAGATTTTTCAGCTCAAATCTTGGAGTACGGCTTGGACCAATTGCTGCAAAACAAATCAACAAATTTCAAAATGTTGCACATGGAGGTGCCTGTGATCTTGGGTGGATCCAAAACATTAAGGATGAAACTTGAATTGGAATTCATGTGGGATGAGTGAGTTGGAGCCATTCACTGAGGAACGTGATGTGGCTATGGAAATGAGTTTGGCAATTACCTTGTCAAACACCAAGAGCGATAATGAAATTAATGACGCGAAACAAGAAAAAAGGATTGGAATGGAAATCCTGTCACTTCTTCAAGGCGGACATACCTGAAATAGATGTAACAGTGAGTTAAACACCAAACAAACAACCGAAAATCAGAAATGATAATTGCTGGAGAAACTCAACAGGTCTGGTAGCATCTGTGGAGAGAAACTAGAATTAACATTCCAGATCCAGTGACTGCTCTTCAGAACTCAGAATTTGTAACGCAATCCATCTTGTGTGTTCAGAATTGTACTTTCAAGAAATTTAAGATCATAAGAGCAGAATTAGGTCTGTTTCTGTGCAGTATGACTCTGTGACTCTATTCAGCCCAGAGAGTTTTGGATGTTCAAATGTTGAATATATTTGACATTGGTATAACAGATATTTGGGGTCTTGGGTGATCAAGGGTAATGGTTTGTGTCAAGAAATTGCAGTTGAAACCAAAGATGTGACTGTTTTTCATGATTGATTGGACTCAAAAAGCCATGTTGTGATTTAATTTCTTGCATTCTTATGAATGTTTGCTTTACTGGCATATTTCTAAATAATCCTTCAAGTATAATTTCAAGTGGCAATTTCTGGGTTCAGTTTGCAGATATTTTCTGTAGTGTGTATATAATTACCATAAATAATGCCTTTTGCATCCATATTCTTATTGCAGTTTTTATTCAATTACTGTCAACTCTAGCATGAAACTGTTTTAGTATTATGTCGTTTAATTATTCTAATTTCAATTATGTTAAAGTTTAAAACAGAAACTTCAGGGGAAACATAACAGGTTTGGCAGCATCTGTGAAGACAGAAATAAAGTTAACATTTAGAGTTCAATATAAGTCGTCTTCATTTCCAAAAAATGCATGTTACACAATAGCCTACTATGATCTGGACTGGTTCAAGCTATGAGCAGAATGTTGTCACATGAATACTGAGATCAGATACACCATGGCATACCTCACAGGCACACCTACAAATTCATTAAACCCTATCTCTACACTTCGGTTACTTAAGAAGTGTGGAAGAATGTTCCTGATGTTGGGGAAGTCCAGAGCTAGAGCTCACAATCTAAGAATAAAGTGTAAACCATTCAGGACTGAGATGAGGAATAATTTCTTCACTCAGAGTTGTGAACTTGTAGAATTCTCTCCCACAGGAAGCTATTGGACCCAGTTCATTAGATGTATACAGTCAAGAGGGAGCTAGGCTTAGCCCTTGTGGTGAAAGGGATCAAGGAGTATGGTGAGAAAGCGGGAATGGGATACTGGGATTGCATGATCAGTCATGATCAGTCATGATCATATTGTCAGGAATAAAAGAATGATGAGAGTTAAATTAGGGCCAATCAAGGATAATAGTGGGAAGTTGTGTGTGGAGTCAGAGGAGATAGGGGAAGCACTAAATAAATATTTTTCAACAGTGTTCACTATAGAAAATGAAAATGTTGGCGATGAAAATACAGAGATACTTGCATCTAGACTAGAAGAGATTGATGTTCACAAGGAAGAGGTATTAGAAATACTGCATAGTGTGAAAATAGACAAGTCCCCTGGGCCGGATGGGATCTATCCTAGGATCCCCTGGGAAGCAAGGGAAGAGATTGCCGAGCCTTCGGCATTGATCTTCAAATCATCATTGTCTACAGGAATCGTGCCTGAGAACTGGAGGACAGCAAACGTGGTTCCCTTATTCAAAAAGGGTAGATTAGATTAGATTACATTAGATTACATTACATTACATTACATTACATTACAGTGTGGAAACAGGCCCTTTGGCCCAACAAGTCCACACCGACCCGCCGAAGTGCAACCCACCCATACCGCTACATTTACCCCTTACCTAACATACGGGCAATTTAGCATGGCCAATTCACCTTACCTGCACATCTTTGGACTGTGGGAGGAAACCCACTCAGACACGGGGAGAACGTGCAAACTCCACACAGTCCGTCGCCTGAGGTGGGAATTGAGCCCAGGTCTCTGGTGCTGTGAGGCAGCAGTGCTAACCACTGTGCCGCCATGCCACCCAACCCTGTAAAGGTAGTAAAGACAACCCTGGTAATTACAGACCAGTGAGTTGTTGGTAAAGTGTTGGAAAAGGTTATAAGAGATAGGATTTATAACCATCTAGAAAAGAATAATCTGATCAGGGACAGTCAGCATGGTTTTGTGAAGGATAGGTCGTGCCTAACGAATCTTATTGAGTTTTTTGACAAAGTGACCAAACAGGTAGATGAGAGTAAACCAGTTGATGTGGTGTATATGGATTTCAGCAAGGCGTTTGATAAGGTTCCCCACAGTAGGCTATTATACAAAATGCGGAGGAATGGAATTGTGGGAGCCACAGCAGTTTGGATCAGTAATTGGCTTGCTGAAAGAAAACAGAGGGTTGTAGTTGATGGAACATGTTCATCTTGGTGTCCAGTTGCTAGCGGTGTACCACAAGGGTCGGTGTTGGGTCCACTGCTGTTCGTTATTTTTATAAATGACCTGGATGAGGGCTTAGAAGGGTGGGTTTGTAAGTTTGTGGGCGACACTAAGGTTGGTGGAGTTGTGGATAGTGACGAGGGATGTAGTAGGTTGCAGAGAGACAGATAGGATGCAGAGTTGGGCTGAGAGGTGGCAAATGGAGTTTAATGTGGACAAGTGTGAGGTGATACACTTTGGACGGAGTAATCGGAATGCAAAATACTGGGCTAATGGTAAGATTCTTGGGAGTGCAGATGAGCAGTGAGATCTTGGTGTCCATGTACACAGATCCCTGAAAGTTGCCACCCAGATTGACAGGGTT
>NC_057714.1:99433020-99435592 GCF_004010195.1 Chiloscyllium plagiosum | reverse complement strand
GTTAGAGAGAAGGAGGTTGAGAGGTGACTTAATAGAGACATATAAGATAATCAGAGGGTTAGATAGGGTGGACAGGGAGAGCCTTTTTCCAAGTATGGGGACGGCAAACACGAGGGGACACAACTTTAAAGTGAGGGGAGATAGGTATAAGACAGATGTCAGAGGTAGTTTCTTTACTCAGAGAGTAGTAAGGTTATGGAATGCTTTGCCTGCAACGGTAGTAGATTTGCCAAATTTAAGTCATCATTGGACAGGCATATGGACGTACAAGGAATAGTGTAGGTGGGATGGGCTTCAGATTAGTATGACAGGGCGGCGCAACATCAAGGGCCAAAGGGGCTGTACTGCGCTGTAATGTTCTGTGTTCTATGTTGAATGATGGTGCAGGCTCAAAGGGCTGAATGGCCTACTTCTGCATCTATTTTCTATCTATATGTAGCTTTTTGTGCGCAACTCTGGCATTTGCACATACCAAGACCCCACACACTTGTAGTTGTTTCAAGGTTGGAAGTCACATGACTCCAGGTTATAATCCAACAGGTTTATTTTTAATCACAAACTGTCGGAGTGCTGCTCCTTCGTCGGGTGAAGTCATTTCACCTGACAAGGTAGCAGTGCTCTGAAAGCTTGTGATTTTAAATAAATCTGTTGGACTATAACCTGGTATTGGTGTGACTTCCAACTTTGTCCACCCAGTCCAACACCGACATCTCCATATCATTGGAGTTGTTTCAAGGGAGAATCGGGATCCTGACATCAGGATATAAAGCAAGTCCCAGGCTCTCATTTGATACAGTTCAATATACTTGGCATATTAATTACAGGTGACCTCCAAATAGGTTGCCTATAGACCTACAATCCAGTTTGTAAATACCATATCTTTCTGTTTTGCTCTTTTTCTGATTGTGGACTGGGATGGGAAAGGGGACTGTTTTGAAATCCAGGATTGTGGAAGATATTGCTGCTTTTCTTAAATGCAAGACCAACTCATGTTGTGTGTGCTGTTGGTACCACTGGTTGATTGAACAGTGGGGTGCGGTTACTGCAGATGTGCTGGAACCAGGGGTGTGTATAAAGGGAAAATCAGCTGGCAACAAACCAATAAACACATTGACTTAGATCCCATCTACCTTCCCTTGAAAGGAACGACCGGAAATGACATTACCCACCTTAAGAAACCCAGACAGAGAAGTAGAGAATCAGGACATACCACTAGCGCTTCACCGAAGACTCTCACTGATGATGTTACCTAGTCATGGTGACGAAACATCTGAAAACCAATCTTCCAGCTCAGCAAGCTAACTTACATACTTAGTCAATTGGTCTGTGGAATGGTGACGCATTGTCGATGACAAAGGCTTTCTTCCTGCCAATAAGCTCTCATAGTTGAACCGCTTCTGGGTATGAACAGTATGGTCGGAATCCTGTAGATTTCTGGAGTTTGAGGTGGGACTTAATCCTTTGCAGTGAAAAATATCTAAACCTGAAGAAAGCCCGTTTATTTTTCCTCATCAACTGCTGTAAGCCATGGCCTGTAACTTGTAAATCTGAGACCTTATAAATTATGAACAGGTGCTCTGTGCCTCACGTTAGCAAGTGAGAAAGAATCATGAAGTAACAAGACCTGGCAAACCAGAAATAGCATCTTAGCAAATCCTATGCACCATTGAACTGCTTTCTCCGTTTTCTCTCCGTTCAATACCAGTTCAAGGAATGAACAACAAATTCTGGCCTTGACTATGACATCACCATCCAATCAAAGCAGAAGAAAAGAGCCCCTACACTTGTCATAGAACATAGAACAATACAGCACAGAACAGGCCCTTCACCCCTGACATCCCACCTATACCTTCCACCCTTCACCTTAAATTTATGTCCCCTTGTAACACTCTGTTGTACCCGGGGGAAAAGCCTCTGACTGTCTACTCTATCTATTCCCCTGATTATTTTTTAAACCTCTATCAAGTCACCCCTCATCCTTCTCCGTTCCAATGAGAGAAGGCCTAGCACTCTCAACCTATCCTCATACGACCTATTCTCCATTCTAGGCAACATTCTGGTAAATCTCCTCTGACCCACTCCAAAGCTTCCACATCTTTCCTAAAATGAGGCGACCAGAACTGCACACAGTACTCCAAATGGGGCCTTACCAAGGACATATACAGCTGCAACATCACCTCACAACTCTTGAATTCAATCCCTCTGCTAATGAACGCTAATACACCATAGGCCTTCTTACAAGCTCTATCCACCTGAGTGGCAACTTTCAAAGATCTATGAACATAGACCTAAGATCCCTCTGCTCCTCCACCTTACTAAGAACCCTACCATTAACCCTGTATTCCGCATTCTTATTTGTCCTTCCAAAATGGACAACCTCACACTTGACAGGGTTGAACTCCATCTGCCATTCCTCAGCCCAGCTCTGCATCAAATCTAAGTCTCTTTGCAGCCGACAACAGCCCTCCTCACTATCCACAACTCCACCAATCTTCGTATCATAAAGTAAACATAACAGAATTGTGATCGCTATCACCAAAGTGCTCACCTACTTCCAAGTCTAACATCTGGC
>NC_057714.1:99404662-99431090 GCF_004010195.1 Chiloscyllium plagiosum | reverse complement strand
TTTTTTACCACCTCCCCTAATCTTACTGAAACATCTGTAACCAGGAACCTCCAACAACCATTCCTGTCCCTTTTCTATGCACGTTTCCGTGATGGCCACAACATCGTAGTCCCAAGTACTAATCCACGCCTTAAGTTCACCCACCTTATTTCTGATACTCCTTGCGTTGAAGTATACACACTTGAGCCCATCTCTGTGTCCATAAGTATCCTGACAACTCTTCAGTTATCAGACTCTGTTCATTTGAAACTGTTCATTCATGTCTATTCTTTGCTCCTTTCTCATCATCGATCCTCTAATTATGCTATTACACAAGCTTTTGTTTTAGGTAGTAACCTTTTAGTGTGGCATCTTATTGCATGCCTTTTGAAAATCTCAAGGTACAACGTTTACTGTTGCAACTTAACCTTAGTAGTTACATGCACAAATTTGTCAAACAAGATTTTCTTTGTGGTAAATAAATATTTTACTTTGATCATGTAATAATTTATGGAGTGCATTAAGATTTTCTTAGTATTACATTCCCTGATGAACACTGTCAAGCTAACTAGCCTGTAGTTTCCTGTTTTATCATTTCCTCCCTTTTTGAATAGCAGTGTTACATTAATCAACTTCCCAATCTGCTGTGGCCATTCCATAATTTAGGTAATTTTGGAAGATTATAGCCAGCAAATCATATCTAACCAGGCAGCGTCAGGAGGCGGAGAAGGGAATGTTTCTGGCATAACCCTCCTTCAGGAACCCGAAACGTTGACTTCTCCGCCTCCTGATGTTGCCTGGCTTGCTGTATTCTTCCGGTCATCTGCATTTTTTTTGGTCTCTAAGCAAATTAAAACTAGTCTTCTAACCCTAGGTGAAAGGTGCAAGGAACTTAGCCAGTGTGACACCTGAAGGGAAGTCAGTGAGATTTATCTGTGAAGAACATCATCACCTTGGGAAGCAGGGAAATGCATCTTATTGAAACAAACAGTGAATATTCTCAAGATATGCTTTTGAAGATAAACTGTGAGAAAGATAATGAATGGGGCAAAAAAAAGGATGGGGTAGATTCTTTTTTAAAAAGGGCTGAGCTTCTTGGATATTTTTCCCAGAGCCTGAAATATTCCCTTTCTAAATGAAGATTCCCTATTTTAAATCATACGCTTTATATCATAGAATCCCTACAGTGTGGAAGCAGGCCATTCAGTCCACACTGACCCTCCAAGACCATCCCACCCAGACCACCCCAACCCTGTAACCCTGCATTTCCCTCAGCCAATCCACCTAACCTGCACATCCCTGGGCACTAAGGGCAATTTAGCAGAAATCAGAGAACTGAGAGGAAATCTACACAGGCGCAAGGAGAATGTGCAAACTGCACACATACGGTCACCCAAGGTGAATTGAACCTGGGTCTGTGGAACTGGAGGCAGCAGTGCTAACCACTGAGCCTCCATAATATCAATCACACTTCATGGCTAATATGCTTCAGCTAAACAACCAAAATCAAATAACTTGTGAATCACTGACATCAAAGTATATGGCTTCTGAATATGTGATGATTTGTGTCTGACTGGAGAAGATTTTCTGTGTCGACAGTTTACATTTTGCAATTTCTAACAGGAGAGGGCAGCTTTGCTCCGTGGTACAGTTTAACATAAATGTTAAAGGAATTAAAAAGTTTCAGTTCATTTAAATGAATTATTTATTTCCTTCAACGTCAATGCTGCAGACTGTCCTTTTTAATTTGAATTCATCTTATACAATCAGTACCAAATGTAGTTTTAATTATGACCAGGTTGTTTCTGAAACAATATAATTCCAATATCCATTCAGTGAGGGACCAGTAATTCTTGATGTTGGAGATTTTTATCAGGGTTACTACCATAAAGGCCTACAGAAAAAAGGATACAGCAAAACAAAAATTCAGAAATTGTTTTTTACATTGAGTTTTATTTTTATGCTGCTTTTCCACTCTTGGCCTTGGACATTAAAATCCCCTATCCACAGTACATTCTGCAGCCTCGCCCCTCTCAGTACTTCCTCCAAGTGTAGTTCAACATTGAGAATGACAGAGTCATCAGCTGGGGAGGGCTAGGTACATGGTAATCGGCATGTGGTTTCCTTGCCCAGGTTTGACCTGATCATGGTGTCCAGAGTCAATGCTGAGGACTCTCAGGGCAACTTCCTTCTGAATGTGCTGCCGTTTTTGCTGGGCTGGCAGGACAGGACTCATCCAAGTAAGGTGATGGTGGATACAGTCTGTAAAACATTTGTCTGCAGATATATGACTGAGTCTGGTTGTTGCTTGTGTAGTCAGTGAGATAGTTCTCCCAATTTTGGCACTAGCTCCACATGTCAGCAAGGAGGACTTTGCAGAGTCGACAGGGCTGATTACAAAGGTAATCGAGCTTGTATCACAGATTTAAATTGACGGGTACAATGTTTAGGGTATCACTGAGAGGTGGCTGCAGAGGTGTCAGGGTTGGGAGCATTCAAGAAACTGCATCCTATTCAAAAAGCAGGCAGACGGGCAGAGAGGGCGGAGTTGCCTTGTTAGTAAGAAATGAAATGAAAATGACAGCAAAAAGTGATTTTGAGTCAGAAGGTGCAGATTCTGTGTGGATAGAATTGAGAGTGTAAAGGAAAAGAGACCCTGACAGGAGTTATGTCCAAGTTTCCGAGCACTAATCAAGATGTGGGGAAGAAAATAAATCAGGAGCTAGAAAAGGCATGCAAGACAGGCACTATTACAATAATCCTGGGGGGACTTCAGTGTGCGGGTGGACTGGGAAAATCAGGTTTGGCAGTGGATCCCAAGGAAAGCAATTTGCAAACTATCTATGAGATTTGTTTTTGGAGCAGCTTGTGGCAGCGTCCACTAGGGAACAGATTTGCTGATGTGAAATGAAGTAGACTTGATTAGGGAACTGAATGTGAAAGAACTCAAAGGGGGCAGTGACCATAATAATGTTAGAATTCACCCGGCAGTTTGAGCAGATGTAACGGTATTACAATTAAGGGAAGGTAACTACAAAGACATGAGGGAGGAGCTGGCAAGTGTTGATTGGAAGGGGACGCTAGCAGGGAAGACTGTGGAACAGCAATGGCAGGACTTTCTGGGGAGGCACAGCAGAAACTCATCCAAGGAAGAAGAGAAAACTAAGGGGAGGATGAGGCTGAAAGCGGATGTCAGGGAAAACATAAAAGCAAAAGAAAAAGCATACAATGTGACGACGATTAGTGGGAAGCCAGAGGATTAAGAAGTTTTTAAAAACCAGCAGAGGACAATAAGGGTGGGAAAAGATGAAATTTTAGAATGGACATGGAGAAGATGTTTCCAATAGTAGGAGAGACTAGGACCTAAAGGCACAGCCTTGGAATGAAGAGATGACCCTTTGGAGCTGAGATGAGAAGGAATTTCTTCAGCCAGAGAGTGATGACTCTGCAGAGCTCAATGCTCCAGGGATCCATTGGAGGCCATGTTATTGAGTGCATTTTATACAGCGATAGATAGGTTCTTGACTGGTCAGGGGATCAAGGGTTATGGATAGAAGAGTATGGGGTTGAGAAACATGATTAGCTGTGATTGAATTATGGAGCAGATTCGATGAGCTGAATAGCCTAATATTGTATGCGCTTATTGCCTTCTGCCATTGTCTTTTCCAGTGCCTCGGTCAATGCCAGGCAGTCCATCCAGTTTGATACTTCATAGTGACTGATAAACTGAATGGCTTGCTAGGCCATTTCAGTTGAGAGTCTACCATGTTGCTGTGGGTCTGGAGTCATATTTAGGCCAGACTAGGTGATGATGGCACATTTCCTTCTTTAATGGACATTGAATCAGGTGGGTTTTTCTCAACCTTCTGCAGTGGTTTCATGATCATTGTTAGAATCTTAATTCCAGATATTTACTGAATTGAAATTCCACTATCTGGTGTGGCAGGATTCAAACCCAGGTCCCCAGAACATTATCTGGTTTCTGGACTATACTAATACCATTAGACCATCATCTCCTTTATACTGTTGAATTTAAAATAGTTCAGATAATGTTTTTAATGTAATTAGCTTTCTTTCAGTTTAGAAGCATCAAAGATTGAGCAAGTCAGATGAGAAGACGCCAGGTTTGAGTTGAGAAGCCAGATTAGTTTCTCTTCTGGAAGAAATTCAGGGTGCTTCAGGGAACGGTTCTCCTCTGCAGAAAGGTTTAGTTTGCAAAATTTTAAAACCAGGAGAATTTGATTAGAAATTTACAGGCCATTCGATAAAACAATATTTAGACTCTCAGGTTTACAACAAACTGATGTCAGCAGATTTGGAAAGAATTTATCAACATATCTCTGCAGTCCACAGCAAGAATCTGTGAGGGGTCAGTTACGTAGAACATCAACGAGTTGAGGTAGGGGTGTAATTTCTCTGAAGTTAAGTCCCTGTGGTAGCTCAAGTTGGCAAACAGAACTTTGCTTTGCTGCACATTTTAAGATCTTCTTAACTCATCCGTTTTTAAGATAACTTGGCTTTTTAAAGCTGCATCTTCCGTGCAATAAATCTCCATTTTGGTTTAAAGGAAATCTACAACTTTGTGTGATTATGTTTCAATGAGTAATTGTGACAAGCAAACAAAAGAAAACTTGTTAAGCTAGATTTCAGTTTGATACCTCACATGGAAATTTCGAAATAGCAGGAGTAGGCCATTCAGCCCATTGTGCCCACTCTACCATTCAACATGATCATGGCTGATCGTCTATCTCAATGCCATACTCCTGCTCTTTCCTTAAACCATTTGACACCTTTGAGAAACCTAGTTCTTCCTTTCTAAAATATATTCAGTAACTTCACTTTCATAGCCAACTATGGTAGTGAATCCTCTAGTCCCATCATTCTCTTTGTGAAGATGTTTCTCCTCATCTCAGTCCAAAATGGCCTACCATGTATCCTGATACCTGCTGTACAATCCCATGGCCAGCAGAACCATTATCCCTGCATCCAGTCTCTTTCAGAATTTTTTAGTGTTAGTGAGATCCACCAGAAAGGTTTAAGGGGGTACAAGCGGAAAGTACTTTACACAGAAGGTGGCAGGTGCCTGGAACGTATTTACAGCAGAGGTAGTAGAGGCAGGCACGTTAGATTCATTTAAGGTGCATCTG
The DNA here is from genome assembly GCF_004010195.1 of Chiloscyllium plagiosum. Classification (NCBI taxonomy): domain Eukaryota; kingdom Metazoa; phylum Chordata; class Chondrichthyes; order Orectolobiformes; family Hemiscylliidae; genus Chiloscyllium; species Chiloscyllium plagiosum. The sequence continues at coordinate 99,425,964 of NC_057714.1, read as the reverse complement.
GACAGATGCATGAGTAGGTGGGGAGCAGAGGGATACAGATGCTTAGGAATTGGGTGATAGGTTTAGACAGTGGATTTGGATTGGCACAGACTTGCAGGGCCGAAGGACCTGTCCCTGTGCTGTAATTTTTCTTTGTTCTTCTTTGTATATTCAGAAAAAAAACTGCAGTAAGCCTGTCAAATATGATTTCTCTTTCATAAATCCATATTGACTTTGTGTGATCCATTGGTTTTTGAAGTATCCTGTTATCACATCTTTTATAACAGACTCCAGCATTTTCCCTCCTACTACTGTTCGGCAAATTGGTCTTAATTTTTGGTTTAGTCCTTCCCTCCTTTTTAAACAGTAGCACAGTAGCCACAATCTAAACAGCAAGGTCTGTTCCAAAGTGTACAAAATGTTAGAAGATGACAGAGAATGAGTCTACTATTTCCATGAGCACCATTTTTTAGTACCCTTCGATAAAGATTATCAGGCACTGGGAATTTACCACCTTTAATTCTCATTAATTATTCTAGCACTACTTTTTTTTATTAGGTAATACCAATTTCCTTTAATTTCTCCTTCTCTAAAGATCCTCATCTCTCTAGTACTTCTGGAAAGTGTTTTTCCCTGTCTTTTGCTGTGAAGACAGAATAAATGTAGTTGTTTTATTGCCCTATCCCATTTCAGACTGTAAGGTGCCTAACCTCCATCTTTGATAATCTTTCTCTTTACACATGCTTCATGAAGCTCCAGTATCCATGGTACCAACAAATGGGATCAGTCAGGGTGAGAGTGAAACAGGGTGGGACTTTAAGCGCTGCCTTAAGAGAAAAGGATGGGGCAATTCTGGTAACAAATGGAGATTGTGTAATGAGGGAGCAAGATCATAGAATCCCTACAACGTGGAAGGGGAAGCAGGCCATTCAACCCCTCCAAAGGGCATCCCACCCAGACCCACACTATCCCCATAACACTACATTTCCCATGGTTAATCCACCCAGCCTGCACATGCCTGAACACTATGGTAATTTAGCATGGTCAATCCACCTAACCTGCACTTCTTTGGACCGTGAGAGGAAACCCACACAGTCACAGGAGAATGTGCAAACTCCGCACAGACACCTGAGAGTGGGATTGAACCTAAGTCTCCTGGTGCCATGAGGCATCAGTGCTAACCACTGAACCACCAAGCCACCAACAAAGCTCAGACCAAAGGAATTGCTGGCTGTTTCCTCCATAGGGCACTTCAAGACACCATTTCCTACCTAAAAGGAACAATGAATAAAAGGAGACAGAAGGAGAGAGAGGCAGGGAGAATAAGAAAAAAAAGACGGAAGAAGCAAGTCAGAGAAATATAACAGAAAGGAAAACAGCAATGGATAAGACAGAACATGTTCTACTTATGGTAAGCATTGCTGCAGGAGGTTGATTATGGTGAATGTATTTGACAAGTTGATTTCCTGTGGCATTTCAAATGGGGAATTAAGGACAAATGTTGTCATTAGATGAAGTGACATTAAAGGCTGGATAATCAGAGAAAGGCATTCAAATAGCAAGTATGAATGTTTAAGTGTTTCCCACTACAGCAATATCTGGGTCTTCATCGTTTACTCTTCGCTGGAAGTATGATTAAGATCTTAGTTTTTAAACCCCACTGCTAATGTTATAATTTGCACTGAAATCATCTGATGAACCACAGCCTCAGAACTAGCTTCACATATAATTGTTATAGACTTTATCATATAAATCTGCATGTGAAATTCAAATGACAAGACTATTTCATGTGAGTTTATTTCTATTTATTTCATGCCTCTTTAATTTATTGAGGCAATCTGAATTTTAATGAGTATATTCAATTGATCCTATTATCTAGATTACATTCTGGAAATGAACTCTGCAATTGATTGATATTTTCAGCTGTTTACTTGCAAACTTGTTGCCAGCAATTTTCTTCTCCAATTTGTGCCAATCATCTCCTGAAGGCAGCGATTTGTCTCAGGATTTTTGAAATATTAATTCACATTTTCTTTGATTCACCCTGCCCCCTCATGTTAGTTATCTTAGTTTGTTATTTTATAGGAATAAGGCAACATAGGATTAGGTGTAGCCTATTCAGCCCCTCAAACCTGTTCTATCCATTCAACGTGATCATAGTGATCTCTGGCCTAAATCCACATACCTGTCTTTGACCCACACCCCTTAATACTTTTGCTTAACAAAAAATTACCTTTCTCAGATTTAACATTAACAACTGATTCTGTATCCAATGCCTTTTGTGAAAGAGAGTCCCAAACCCTCTCACTCTTTGTGTGTAGAATTGCTTCCTAACATCACTCCTGAACATTCGGAGCCTTGTTGTCAGACTATGCCACTAGTTCTTGAATCCCCAACAGTGAAAAAAGTTTATCTTCATCTACCTTGTCTTTAGCTGTTAATATCTTGAAGACTTTGATCAGATCACCCCTTTACCTTCTAAATCTTAAAGCAAACAGACCTAATTTGCATAATCTCTCCTATAAGAACCCCTGAAGTCCAGGAATCATTCTTGTAGGTCTCCGTTGTACTCCCACCAACATAGTCCTCCTGAAGTGTGGTGCCCAGATATGCTCACAGTTCTCCAAACGGAGTCCAACCAGGGTTTTGCATAATGCAGCATAACTTCTGCAACCTTCTGCATCCAGTCCTTTAGATAGAAAAAACAGTTTTCTATTACCTTTCTTGATTATTTTTTGCACCTGTCTGTGACATTTTAAGATCTAAGCACTTGAACTCCCAAGTCTCCTTGCACTTCCACATTATCTAATTTTGCACAATCTCTATTTTTAACTATGTCATAACATTTATATCACTATATTATGTACGTATTTCACTAAAACTGTCAGAAATGAATTACTTTGGAGTCTATCACCTTAAGAAACTTTTGAGAGCTTTTGAGGATTGCCCGAAATATCGATTTTCCTACTCCTCTGTCTGACCTACTGTGCTTTTCCAACACCACTCTAATCTTGACTCAAATCTCCAGCATCTGCAGTACCCACCTCTGCTTGATTATTTTATCCCCACTTGCAGTAAAGGATTCTAAGAATCAGCAAACGGGACGAAGCAAAGGAGCATTGCAAAAGAAACACAAGCACAGGACAATCCTGGGCACATTCAGTTCGTCAGTATCTGAAGAGAAACTCCAAGTTAACATGTGAGCACACACATTAGGAGCCAGAATAGGCTTCTTAAGCCTGATCCACTACTCAACAAGATCATGGTTGATCAGATTAATCCGCAATGGCCACTCACACCCCCCACTTATCAAGAATCTATCCACCTCTGCCTTAAATGTATTCAGTGACTGTACCATTTGAGCAAGAGATAGAAACAAGACTCGGGACTGTCTGAGAAAAGGCTAACATTTCAGATGCAGACCATTCATCAGAATACATTTGAGGAAGAATTTCTAGATATTCCTTGTTCCCCAATGTTAAAATCATCCTCACAGGAATTGCACCCTCCTCCTCCTCCTGATAATTTTCATTGGTTTTGCTCCCGCTCACAAAAGGTTTTTGAAAATTCATTCACAGGATCAGGACATCACTGGTCAGGCCAACATTTATTGCCCATCCCTAATTGCCCAGTGGGCAGTTAAGAGTCAACCACATTGCTGTGGTTCGGGAATTAATTATCAGCTGGTTTCCTTCTCTAAATGGGAATTAGTGAAACAAATGGGTTTTCCCTAACAATTAGTTCATCATTAAACTCTTAATTCCAGATTTATTTTTGATTTGAATTCAAATTCTGCCATCTGCTGTGCTCGATTCAAACTCATGTCCCCAGAACATTACCCCAAACTGGGTTTCCGGATTACCAGTCCAGTGATAATACCACTAGACCTTCACCTCCTCTGAATTTACAATGGATCTGTGAAGTGATAGTCCAGGAAGAGGTAAACAGAACCTGAGTTTAAGATGGCAGTGAAAGATACAGAAGTTCTCGCTGTCTGCTGCTTCACAGTCACATCACAGAGACTGAGTGTGAACCATGACGTTAGCTCCTGGACTGTCACATTGCTCTTGGCATGTCCGAGCTCTATTTCCTGTTTGCAATAGGGAACCATTTTAAGGTTCTGGAGTAATGACTGAAATGGGAAAATACCTATTGCATTCTGCTGCCGTTTTCCTCAATACAATAAGAACAAAAAATTAGGAGCAGGAGTAAACTGCTTGTCCCCTCGAGCCTGCTCCATTGTTTGATATAATCATGGCTCATCCGACATTTCTGCCTTTCCCCGTAATGTTTGATTCCTTTACTATCAAGTATCTATCAATCTCAGCCTTAAATATACACAAGAACTCTGCTCCACAGCTTTCTGTGGGAAGAGGTTCCAAAAACGCACAACCCACTGAGCGAAGAAATTCCTCCTCATCAATTGCCCTTTTATTCTGAGACTATATCCTAGACTCTTTCATGAGGTAAAAAACATCCTTTCAGGGTAGCATACGACTTTTGTTTTTGATGTTTTTTCTTGGACACTTCACAGGTTTCTCTTTTGCTGCATTTTAACCAAGGGGAAAGCCAATCTACCCTCACCAAAAGAATTAAGTTCTGTTTTCCCGTCTCCTTCCTGCTGTCTTCATTGGGCGTCTGCATTTGAGAGAGAGCCTCAAAAACTCAACCAACTATCAAATTAAATACCCTGATGGTGACATCAGTCGAGAAGAATGTTCACTTCTCAAGGGTGCGTTGTTTGCTGCCTAGATTTTCATCTCTTATCCTCTGTTCAGCTGCCAACAACTGCAATCTCTATGCACTCAGTGTTGTGTTCTTCTATTACACACAGCCTGTGGCCTGTCAGCACTGGTGTTTGTTCAAATAATCGGAGTTTGTGATTTCTGACAGGGTCAGTGTTGGACAGGATCATTGGATGGAGAGAAAGATAGAGAATCAATGAGTTGCTATGGCATGATAAAGATCTTTCAGCCCCTTGTGTCCAGGCTGGTCATCAAGCATCTAATGTATTCCAATCCCATTTTCCAGCACTTAGACTGTAGCCTTGTAAACCATGGCATTTCAAGTGCCCATCTAAACACTTATTAAATGTCTTAAGGATTCCTGCCTCCACCACAATGAGTTCCAGATGCCCATAACAACCAGGTGAGAAAATGTTTTCCTCAAATCTACTTAAAGGCTTCTGCTCCTTACCATAAAAGTGTGCCCCTTGGATACTGACCCCTTTACTAAGGGGAAAGGTTTCTCCCTATCCATCCTGACTATGCACCTCAGAACTTTCTACACCTCAATCCTCCCTCGGTCTTCTCTGTTCTAAGGAAAACAACCCCAGCATAACTGGTTTCTCTTCATAGGTGAATTGCTCCGGCCCAGACAGTTCATGAGATAACGGATGCTCGATGCAACACAAGTGTAACTGGTGAACATCCTTCCTGTTTACTCTGTCCTGGAGGGAATTTATAGGGTTCCTGTAATATCCCCTCCTCATTCTTCTAAACTGCAGGAAATACATTTCTCACTGATCCAGTTTCTCTTCAGACAGCTGAAGGAATCAAACTGGTAAACCTTTGTTACACTCCCTCCATAGCCAGGACATCTATCCTCAGATGAATACCACTTCTGAGGGCAGGGTCCCCACTGTGTGTGGCACAAGACAATTGTATTTTATTCCATAAGCTATCTTTATGTGCTGGAGTGGGTTATCAAAAGGACCTCACCTCCTTGGAAGCTGCATGATTGCTGAGGGACAGAGTATATTCTGACCCCAGCAAATGCCACTGGTTAATACTTGTTTCATGCCATTCATTCATATGTAGTTTGCTTTGAAATGGAGATGTCACACCAAATGTTCCTTCAGTTTCAGTGTCGTGTAGTAATGCTGTAATATTTTGATAGCTGAGACTATTATGAATGTTTGGTAGAGTTTCAAAAGCCTACTGGAATCCTTGGCACCGAAGGTAGTTGATTGACACAGCTATTCAGGGAATACTGACAGTTCAGAAAGGTCACAATAGTATAATCTTCTTCTGAAGTGGTGTCTGCTGACAAAGTGCTTTGTTGCCACAATGTAAGAGTCACTTAGGGCATTAAACCTTTTTTCGGTTGGAGCACAGCTTTTCTTTGAACCAGCAATACTTAACAGTTTTATCAGACTTTTTACAGTTTTGGTTTTTAAAAGCATCTGTTGCTATTGGGTATCTTTAGGGTTTTTTTAAATTGTGCATGCTGGACAAGTGCATTTAGTGATACATGCAGAATGTGGAAGGTATATGGAGTAGAATGAGGGTATCTGAGGGCAAATGGCGGAAAAGTGGGGAATATAAAGGGGCCTGTGGGATGGGTCGGGGAGTTGAGGGGTGAGGTTTGTGGGAACATAAACAATATTGGGAGCTGGGGTGCAGTCTCTATGAACTGAAGAAGGTCTTCTAACTATCTCTGTCCCCCACACTAACTCTCCTCCTGTACTCCACCACAGCTCACAATCCAAACAATGAAAACCCCAGCTCAGGTCAGTCGTGAATTAGGTATGCCTTTTAGAAGTTGGGAAAGGGCTCAACTCCCACTTTGTACCCCAACAGGAAATTCCACAATCCCTCCAAATAGAGACTGGAATTAATTTAAAAAATACCTTCATTCTGTATAAAATTCCCAAATGTCAAAATGTAAATCCATCTCTGACTATGCTGTATAGCTTGCTGATGGTTTTCAATGTTGTCTGTTTTTGTAGCCAATATCAACACTCCTTGGGTTAGTTTTTTTCGGTATTATATAAGGGAGGTGATAGTCTAGTGGTCCTTCCATTAGGCTATTAATCCAAGAAGTGTTTTGGTGACCTGGGTTCAAATCCCACCATGGCAGAATGTGAGTTAAATGTTTTTAAAAATCTAGGTTTAAGAGTCTAATGATAACCATGAAACCCATCTGGTTCACTAATGTCCTTTAGGGAAGGAAATAGGCCATCCTTACGTGGTCTGGCCTACATGTGACTCCAGACCCACAGCAATGTGGTTGACTCTTAACTGGGCCTCTGGGCAATTAGGGATGGGCAATCAATGCTGATCTAGCCAGCAATATCATTTGGCTCTGCACATCTGCTGTCCATTTCAATATGATCATAGCTGACCTTCTACTTTGTTGGATTAGGTAGATCCTCTCATGTGATATGTATTCCAAAGGAACTTTAATCAGTTCATGTTTTTAAGATTCATTCAGTTTCCGAGGTGTTAGTAAACACTGAGTAACCAGAAGTTCTACATTTGTAGAAGGTATATCCCTCTAACATGGATTCACATTTTCAATACTTAGACACATAATTTAATCAAAGATTTTAAAATAAATTTTTACTTGAAACAAACTATGATTGTTTCAAGGTATAGTCTGCGACAGATGATGCCAGAGTGTGATGCAGATAATATGTCTGATTTATTAGCAGAAACTAGATTAAGGAGGTTCCCATGCCTGACAAAACTGTACAATAAATAATTGAAAAAACCCGTCATTGCTCTTCAATGTCCAGACTACTGTTATTTGATCTTTTTCAATTTGCAGATGCCCTTGTTTAATTTGGCATGACTGGGGATCTACATCTAGATGATAATTCAAATGCATTTACTTTTGAGACTGGTTATAAACATGGGATAAACACATAAAAATTATTTCTAAATTCATGTGAAGCTGCAAAGTAGTTGCCTATTTTTTATCTGGTTTTGTTATTGACTACAGTTCTATTAACAGAAGACTGTAAACGTATTATCTTCATTGAAAATTCTGTTCTGATACTCTAAAAACTGAAAGTTGAAGAATTTTGTTTTTGAAAAATTGACACTAACCTGGCTACAGAAAGTTAGTTTGTTAGTCTATCAGTGTTTTAAATTCTAGAACGAAGAATAAATGACATGTTGGAATATAAAAATGTTTGTACTTAACCGTTTACAATGTATTCTATTTTGTAGGATAGTAAAGAAGGCATTTGGTATGGTTTCTTTTATTGGTCAGAGTATTGAGTACAGGAGTTGGGAGGTCATGTTGCGGCTGTACAGGACATTGGTTAGGCCACTGTTGGAATATTGCGTGCAATTCTGGTCTCCTTCCTATCGGAAAGATGTTGTGAAACTTGAAAGGGTTCAGAAAAGATTTACAAGGATGTGAGGCATTTGGATGGGTATATGAATAGGAAGGGTTTGGAGGGATATGGGCCGGGTGCTCGCAGGGTGGGACTAGATTGGTTTAGGATATCTGGTCGGCATGGACGGGTTGGACCGAAGGGTCTGTTTCCATGCTATGCATCTCTATGACTCTCTGACTAAAAAACGCATAGTTTGTCATAACATATTACATTACTTCATTTTACAAATGGGAGAACTTACTCTTGGTGTTTGGGGATATACTTAATGGAAATGTAGCCCAACACATGGGAATGTATTAGCATCATGAGCAATGATTTCCAGCTTTGGCACCTTGCCTTGTAAACAACTTGTATTGGTGTACTGAGGGAGCGGTGAGGATCCTGTTGAATTATGGAGATAAATTGGCTGTGGCAAACAGAGTAGTGCAACTCAATGATGCATTTCACTGAGCACTAGATCTGTTGGTGTATGTTTTCATAATCAACTTTCCAGCAACTTTTGTTCCAAACTTTTGGACTGAATCTTACCGGAAATTAGCTAAGTGCAATATCTAGATAAAAACAATGACTGCAAACGCTGGAAACCAGATTCTGGATTAGTGGTGCTGGAAGAGCACAGCAGTTCAGGCAGCATCCGAGGAGCAGTAAAATCGACGTTTTGGGCAAAAGCCCTTCATCAGGAATAAAGGCAGAGAGCCTGAAGCGTGGAGAGATAAGCTAGAGGAGGGTGGGGGTGGGAGCAATATCTGGCAAGTTGCGTGAAGGATTTCTGTTTGTGAGGCCTGTTCAGTTTTCTGCTGCTATCGTCTCACTTGCTTTATTAAATTTACACCACACCCCTATGATGCCCTATTCATCCTATTATCCAATTTGCCATAGGCAGAAGTTCTTGCTACTGTTGGGATACCCTGGGTTCTCCAGCACTGGTATGATATTTTACCATGACCGCTGTGCAGCCGATCAAGTGTTGGCAGTCCAGAGTTGCCCTTCATTGTATACATCATGGTACAACAATCCCAGATCAGTGTTCTCAGGTGATATTCCTTTTAATTTTCTTATTGGTTGCAGGTTTGTGTAGCAGCTGCATATGGGCTTTTGAGCAAACATTGTTCTTGGGCTACATTGGTGGCATGGCTAAGAGTTTATTGCTGTTGCAAATACACATTTGTACATCTATCACTGTTTGAGCACCAAGCCACATTGCAGTTATAAGTTTTCTTACATCAGTGTTACATTTTCCCCAATGCTCACTGTAGCTCAGCATCTTAGTATTGTTTAGTGTGGGACCTGCACATACTGGAAAGCCTTCAAACACTTCAAAGCATTCATTTTTATTCAGCAACAGCAACAGCAACATCTAACAAAAAAAAAACAATGTAGGGCCCTGGGTAGTGTTGTAGAACAGAGAGACCTAGGGTTCAGGGACATAATTCTTTGAAATTTACATCACAGGCAGACAGGATGGTGAAGAAGTGAGAATGTGGTGCTGACAGTCAGACAGTATCTGAGGAGCCGGAGAATCAACATTTTGGACAAAAGCCCTTCATCAGCCCATTCCTGCTGAAGAGCCTTTGCCCGAAACATCGATTCTCATGCTCCTTGGATGCTACTTGACCTGTTGTGTTTTTCCAGCACTACACTGTCAACTCTGGTCTCCAGCATCTGCAGTCCTCACTTTCTCCAGCGTGGTTAAGAAGGTGTTTTGCATGATTAACTTCATTGCTCAAACCTTTGAGTATCGGAGTTGGGATGTCATGTTGGGGAGGCCTCTTTGGAGTACTGTGTGCAGTTCTGGTCACCCTGTGATAGGAAGGATATTATTTAACTAGAGAGCATGCAGAAAAGGTTTACCAGGATGTTGCTTGAAATGGAAGTTTTGACTTATAAGGAGAGGCTGGATAGGCGGGGTTTTTTATTTCACTGCAGTGTAGGAGGTTAAGGGGTGACCTTATAGAGGTTTATAAAATCATGAGGGGCACAGATAAGGTGAATGACAAGGGTCTTTTCCAGAGGGTGGGGAATTCAAAACTGGTGGGGCATATGTTTACAGTGAGAGGAGAAAGATTTAGAACCACATGAGGGGCAACATTTTACACAGAGAATAGTTAGTTACACAGAGGGAGTGATGGATACAGGTGCAGTTACAATGTTTAATAGACATTTGGTTAAGTACATGACCAGAAAAGGTTTGGGGTGATATGGGTCAAACACAGGCAGGAGTGACTATGTAGTTTTGGAACACGGTTAGCATGGATTAGTTGGACTGAAGGGTCTATTTGCATGCTGTTTGACTCTATAACTCTATGAGAAGTTCATTTTACCTCTAGAACTACTTGCAATTGCAACAACATCCCTGTAATTCTTATGTTTCTGGGACCTTGCTGTGTGCAAACTGACTGCTGCATTTTCAACATGATTATAGAGTATTTTCTAAAAGTATTTAAACAATTCCAAATGTTTTGGATCATCCTGTGGTTATGAAAGATCCTACGTCAAAAACAAGTTCTTTCTTTCCCTAAGTCTAACTGGAAGGAGAGACATGGTGGTCTAATTCCTTAATTCATTTCATTGTGGAATGTGTACATTTACGTACATGTTTACTGGATAAGGAATGCTGTTTCGGAGTATCCCAGTACTATTTCTAGAAAGTAAATTCAAAGTGAAATTCACTTGGTTGCCAACTATGAGATTCTAGGAAAGAAGAGAAAGTGTTTTTCCTTTTATGCCTAGGGTTGACTCATAGAGTCATACCATTGGTATATCTAAGAATGAAACAGTAATCAGGTATACTCTATAGTTTATAGCTTTTCAATTTCCAGTATTTCAAATAATCATGGAAATTTCTCTTCACAGTAACCACTATTTGAAATAACTCCAAAGTTTAGACAAGTAGTCTTCTAAGTTCTCTTAGTAGCTTATGTTATTAGCTTTGTCACCATCTCCATGAAACTTGGATCAGCAATGAGTCTGACATTATGTCCTCAGAGTATGGGTTGAAAAGCAAATGTTCATTTTATTACCTCATGCATTCGAAGTTTGACTTGATCAGTGCCACCTCAGTGTGCAGTGGCGTGCTGGGTAATAGGGAGGAGAATGTCCTCAGCACACTCCTGCTGGATTGATGTTGTTTTGTGGAGATGTTCAGGAAGTATATCTGCAGATGATTTTTGTTACAGATCAGGGCTGTGCAGTGATATGAAGAATTTGCGCACAGTTGGCTCAGCTTACCTACAGCTGAGCGAATGCACCTTCCCTCAACTCCAAGCACAGCCTGACTCAGGAATTTAAATAGTTTAACACTCAGTTTATACTAGAACACAGCTCCAATCCCTGAGCATGGTGCCCCTTTACTCGCACTTAGCCAGAGGCTTTTTCCTTGCAGGGTTTCTGCTGGGTTACTCGGGGAGGGAGGAAGGGAGTAGAATGATAAATTGAAAAGATAAAAAGGATTTTGTCATCAAATTACAGCTGAATTGTGTTTGTTATGACTGGGCTATGCAGGTGTGAGTTTAAATCCCAACTACCCTGGAGGAGTGTCTGAATCTGTTGGTTAAAGAATAATGTTTGTGAGGCTATGTAATGCTTAGATTAGATTCCCTACAGTATGGAAACAGGCCCTTCAGGCCAACCCGACCCTCCAAAGAGTAACCTACCCAGACCCATTTCCCTCTGACTAGTACAGCTAACACTATGGGCAACTTATCATGGCCAATTCACCTGAATTGCACATCTTTGAACTGTAGGAGGAAACCCACACAGACACAAGGAGAATGTGCAAACTCCACATAGATAGTCACCCCAGGCTGGAATTGAACCTGGGACCCTTGTGTTGTGAGGTAGCAGTGCTAGCCACTGTGCCGCCCTTAATAGGGCTATGTAATGTTTATGGGGATATGTGATGTTATGGGGATATGTGATGTTATGTGGCTATGTAATATTTATTGAGGATATGTAACGGTGTGGGGCTCTGTAATGTTTGTGGGGCTCTGTAATGTTTATGGGGATATGTGACGTTATGGATGGGGCTGACTTGTTATGATGATAATTAAGGGAATTTGCAATGAGCTGCTGATAGATGTAACTCCATTAGGAGTATGTTTAAAAGGTTAAGAGTTCAAACAACTCCACAGGTAGATTATTGGCTTTAGCAATGGAGTTACGGGATATGGGACAAGTGCAGGAAATTGGGATTAGTGGTAATTATGATTAGTAGTGGTACCACTATGTCAGTGCAGACTGGCTGGGCTGAATACCCTTTTCTGCGCTGTATGAATCTATGAATCACTGGGGATTGGCAAGCTAGTTCTCTGGCTCTAACCAATCCCGGGCCATTTTCTTGGAAGTGGGTGGTGAGAGCAGGGTGGACGTGACAAGGTGACATTGTCAGCATATAGTGCATATCTCAAGGGCCACTAGCGACCTGTCGGATTTTCCAGTCGGATCCCAGGTTCCTGTAAGCGGGGGTGGGAAGGTAGGTTGTGCTTTAACTGGGTCTGGGGGTTGCCTCCTTGTGGCAGGAGGGGGAAAATCAGGTGGGCAGTGTTCTAGGCAGGTCCATGGCTGCTGCCTTCCTACCTGGGTGCTGCAGTCACTGCACGGAGCCTTACTGCTCCACAGTCCAAAAGCAAAGTATCACAGAGGCTGTCAGCTGCCAGACCTGCAGAGTATTTCCATCATTTACCATTTGTATTACCATCCCTCCACTCCATCAACAGTGGCTGACTTCAAAAACTGCTTCTTAAATTGAAATTTAAAATGTTAAAATGTTGGAATGGTTCTATCTTGAAGCATCTGCTCGCATTTCCCTTCCATTGAAGCTGCTGCTCCTCTGAACATGAAGGCCTCTCCCAGCCTCGGGGATGAAGGGCATGTGAGTGGGGACTGTACTCAATGGAGTTTTGAAGGATGAGGGGGAGATCTGATTGAAACTTATGGGATACTGAGAGTCCTGGATAGAGTGGACTTGGAGAGGATGTTTCCAATAGTAGGAGAGATTAGGACCTGAGGGCACAGCCACAGAGGGAAGGAATGATCCTTTCAAACTGTAGTGAGGAGGAATTTCTTCAAGGGGTTAATCTGTAGAACTCATTGCCGCAGAAGGGATGTGGAGGCCAAGTCATTGAGTGTATTTAAGATGTAGATAGATTCTTGATTGGTCAGGGTGAGGATCTAAAATTTGAATTTCGGCAACACAATATGTAGATTTTTATTATAACAAAATGGCTTCTCGATTTAAAAGAATACTATAAAATGGTCTGTGAACCATACTGTTGATTTGCAGAATTAAGTTGCAGTTCAAAGATAAGAGGACAAAAGCTGAATACTGACACATTAAATGACCATTTGAACGAACCTTGAACCAGTACATGGCATGACAATTTATGTAAATAAGGTATCTTTTAGCATAGAATACCATTGGATTAGCCTGTCTTCAATCATGTCACCTTATTATGGTTGATTGGACCTTTCTTGTAATTAAGAACCCTTTCCCAGGAAATATCATTGGAATAACTTGCTGTAAATCATGTCACCTTATTATATGTGATTGGTCTTTCTTGTAATTAAGGCTGTGCTATTTCTTAAAAAACATATAAATAATGCGTAATTTTCAAATGTAATTGCGCAAATTCACCCTGGAACACGGAAGCTTCAATCTCTGTGTTGCTGGATAGAATTGTGTCAAGGTACCTTAATTCAATAAACTAATGAACCTTGCTTTTTGAATAGACCGCATTTGTCAATTCCTTTGACTGGTCTCGAACCAAGAGGCCCCTCTTGAGGGGACGTAGATCTTCAAGGGGATCAAGGGTTACAGGGAGAAGGCAGGAGAATGGGGTTGAGAAACGTATCAGCCATGTTTGAATGGCAGAGCAGACTCCGATGTCTTATGACATTTTTGACACATTTTTCAATCAGGAAAAATGAGGACTACAGATGTTAGACAGTCACAATTGAAAAGGGTGGAGCTGGAAAAGTACAGCAGGTCAGGCAGCATTTGAGGAGCAGGAGTGTTGGCATATTGGGCATAATGAAAGGCTTATGCCCAAAACGTAAACTCTCCTGCTCCTTGGATAATTTTCCAGTGCCACATTTTTCAATGACCTAACTTTGATTCTGGAGAAAACAATAGAAACTCAAGAATATTCTTTGTACTCCTGTGTTGTAGGTATTAACCCTTAATGTGGAAGCATTGACTGGTTATGACATTGAAGGAGTCCATTCGGCTGATCTTGTCCACACAGGCTCTCTGGAAGAACAACTCGCCAACTTCTCCTATGGCTCTGCAAATGTTTTCCCTTCGGCTAATTATCCTACCCCCTATTGAAAGCCTCAATTGAACCTTATCACAACACAGTCAGAGAGCATTGCATCGTTGAGTTCAAATTTTCCTCACGTCGCCATTGATTCTTTTGCCAATCGTCCCTCTGTGCTCAGTTTTCTCAGGACTGGCATTCTAACAACTGACTCATTTGAGGGAGGTAAGTTAAACAGGAAAACCTGGAAATACTCAGCAGGTCAGCTGTTGACAGTGTGAGTTTATTATATTCATTATGTTCATGTGGCATTCCTCTCTGTGTTAGTCTCATTGAAATGTATTTGAATAGCGCCAAAAAGAACTTGTGAGAAGAATTAAAATGTACAAGCATCAAAAACAGCCATTTCCCATGTCCCAACCCATTAGGTTTATCTCCCGCTCATCTTTCCTATTGTGTCCCAGGTGCTGGTGACCTACATTATCGATAAACTCGAAACTGAAAACAAGGCATTGTGAAACTCGGAGCGAGGAGACATGCTGGTAAATGGAAGGTATGAATTTCAGACCTGACTGGTTCAGTCCAGTTCTCAAAGGCAAATGATTGTTACTGTGCAATCCTTCATGGAAGTACAAAGTTGGTTTCTTTGTTTAATATCAGTACCAGAAACACCATCAAGCCACTGCATATACAAGCAAAGTATAATTGCATGTAAATCTGCATTTGTGGTCTGACAGAGTCCTTTTCCATTTAAACCACGGACAGAACTCCACTGTCATTGTATTTTTAATTTTGGTTCCATCTTAAGTTCACCATTTATACTTTCAAACTAAATTCAATGTAAATATTGTTCTGTAAAATAAGACTGAGACAATCATATTTACTCCATCAATTATGGAGGTTGTAAATAATTAAATATTTAACATAAATAATTACCACCGATTACTTGTGAAATTGACTATAACATAACTGTAACGTAGTCAACCTTTGCTCAGTATTATATTTATCTTTATCATGTCATTAGTCATTTTCTATCTATGTGCTTTTACTAATATTGGTCTCTTATTCCTGATGAGTTAACATTTCACATCATCCTTATAATTTATCTCCTGGTTAACTTCCATTTTTTCAATCAGGCTGATAATTGATAGTAATTCTCGCCTTTGATTACAGTCGCTACAGGCCCTTCAGCCTAACAAGTCCATACCGATCCTCTGAAGAGTAACCCACGCAGACCCATTCCCCTCCCCTATATTTACCCCAATTTAGCATGGCCGATTCACCTGACCTGCACATCTTTGGACTGTGGGAGGAAACCAGAGCACCTGGAGGAAACCCACACAGACACGGTGAGAATGTACAAACTCCAAGCAGACAGTCGCCTGAGGCTGGAATTGAACCCGGGTCCCTGGCTGTGAGGCAGCAGCGCTAACCTCTGAACTATTGTGCCACTCGACTTTGTCTGGAACAGACTAACATTGTGCATGAGATGCGTATTTTAATTTGAGATAATTTCTCCCCCTTGAAAAGAAAATAATTTTTAAAAAATTTATTTTTAAAACATTTCTTCCTTTTTCATTGTATTATTTTAGGAGGAATGTTGTTCTGAACATTTTATTTCTAATTTATTACTATGATTTTCTAGGTTTGAAGGTCTGTAATGGTGGACTTTTTATTTCTTTATTTTTCTATTCTTTTTCCTAAGAACTTGTGTTTAAGAGTCTGTACTAGGTACCTTTGTACTTGAGCTGGTGCTGTAAGTGTTGACTTGTAAAGTTTTCACTGCACTCATGTGAGTACATGTGACAATGAAGCTAATTCAGTTCAAATCATTACCCTACATTCTGTGCTATGCACAATGCTGACAGCGACTAGCTGGACTAGGGATTGATATCTCCATTGGAAATGGTACCTACATTAATCATGTACATCAAACACATTAATTGTTAAATGCACCCTATTATGAAAACACACTCGTGCATATGATGAATCCTCTTTCCTTGAGTATTTATTAAACAATTTCAAAGCTGAGACAAATTGCTATCTGGGCAAACGCATCTTGGACAGAGAAACAAAAGAGATAAATGGCATCTCTGTAAATTCTTGAAAAATGAAAGATTCTATCTCGGCACAATCGCTCCTTGAAAATTTCTATCTGAATCGATAATTGCGATTTTGAAATTGAAACTCATTTTTTCAACAAATTCTTTCTTTGCAAAATGACATTGGGCAGTGTGTACAGAACTTGAGTATCACTGAAAAAAGACCCATTTTGTCAAAGCTTTTTTGTTTTGGACCTGTCAGGACAATTTGCTAGAATACCAATCAAGGGGAAAACTAACATTTATAGAGTCATAGAGTCATAGAGATAAACAGCATGGAAACAGACCCGTCCATGCTGACCAGATATCCCAACCCAATCTAGTTCCACCTGCCAGCACCCTACCCATATCCCTCCAAACCCTTCCTATTCCTATACCCATCCAAATGCCTCTTAAATGTTGCAATTGTACCAGCCTCCACCACTTCCTCTGGCAGCTCATTCCATACACATACCACCCTCTGTGTGTGAAAACGTTGCCCCGTTGGTCTCTTTTATATCTTTGCCCTCTCACCCCTAAACCTGTGCCCTCCAGTTCTGGACTCCCTGACCTCAGGGAAAAGACTTTGCCTATTTACCCTATGCTGTATGAAAGAAAAGTATTGATTATCCAACAAATGGATTCTGATTGGTAGAAGTGTTGGCATGGAGAATGCAGCAATTAATAATGATTGACTATTAACTGCAAAGATTTCAAACCAGGCAGGTTGACTCTGATTACTCAGGAACTGAGCTGAAAAATGAACCAACAAAAGGCTAAATCTTATTTTGTTGTGTTGAAACAGGCGCAATACGTGTACACATTCTTTCTGCAAGGGCAGGGCCTGACGCATTCATATGCATACTTCCCAGTGTATGGATGTGCACCACACTGTGAGCCCAACTGGCAATCCTACATTAATTGTCAGTTTAATGCTTATCCAGCAAATGTTGTCCAACTGAATAATCACATCTAATATTGGACACTGTGCTATGGGTTTTGCAAATATTGGCTGGTTTAATTACAATCTGTGAAAATCAAAACATTGCAAGTGCTGGAAATCTGAAATAAAAACAAAAAAATGAGCTGTTCACCTTATCAAGTTGAAGGTGAAAAAGGACACATTAATGCCAGCCTGCCAGGTGATTGTTACACTGATCAGATCGTTAAAAAGTATGACAGTGGTCACTTTTGGTCCTGGGCAATGCCCAGTCTACCTCAGGTTACAATGGTAGAGGAAATTGTGAGAAACAAATGGATCCATCGATAATAAAAACCGAAAGTGCTGGAGACACTCAGCAGGTCTGGCAGCACTTGTGGAGAGAGATATTTCAGGAACAATATAACTCTTCTTCAGAAATGAAAGGGGTAAAATTTTCTGAGGTTGACAATGTGGGAGGAAGTGCAAGTTGAACAAATGGAGAGGGTATGCTCATGACACCTTTTTCTGTTGTAGTTAGACAAATGATTGAGGGCACCATGCAACATCTCCCATGGTGCAAAGCAAGGCAGCAGCCACTGTCAACTATTGCAGCTGATGTACCAATTGAACCTACACATTTGGCCTCATTTTGCACAATACAGCAGCCATATAGTCAATGAGCTAAGCAATCCCCATTGGGAGTTACCCAATTTGTGAAATATAATTCTGTAAAAACTTACTGTGTTCTTATCAAAGTGATTTATCTGCCTCTTTAATGGAGGCATTTACCTATTCATTTTGATCAATTAGATGTCTGTGTTAAGATAGCAAATAAAGAGAACTGACATGAGAGTTTGTGCAATAATTTCCATGCTGTAATTATGACCAATAGCAATTTGAGCATTGAAGGGAGCAGGTC
This sequence comes from Chiloscyllium plagiosum, assembly GCF_004010195.1. Lineage (NCBI taxonomy): Eukaryota > Metazoa > Chordata > Chondrichthyes > Orectolobiformes > Hemiscylliidae > Chiloscyllium > Chiloscyllium plagiosum. Next base: position 99,407,681 of record NC_057714.1, on the reverse strand, counting down.
TTACTGTACTGACACCTAAATGAGTGGAATGGGGAATTCTGTGGCAGCTGCTATTTTTGATATCCAACCCTCAGTCCTGGTCATCAATGGTTTGCTAGGAGAAAGTAAGGACTGCAGATGCTGGAGATCAGAGCTGAAAATGTGTTGCTGGAAAAGCACAGCAGGTCAGGCAGCATCCAATGAGCAGGAGAATCGACGTTTCGGGCATGAGCCCTTCTTCATGAATGAGGAAAGTGTGCCAAGTAGGCTAAGATAAAAGGTAGGGAGGAGGGACTCGGGGGAGGGGCGTTGGAAATGCAATAGGTGGAAGGAGGTTAAGGTGAGGGTGATAGGCCGGAGTGGGGGCAGGGGCGGAGAGATCAGGAAGAAGATTGCAGGTTAGGAAGGTGGTGCTGAGTTCGAGGGTTGGGTCTGAGACAAGGTGGGGGGAGGAGAAATGAGGAAACTGGAGAAATCTGAGTTCATCCCTTGTGGTTGGAGGGTTCCTAGGCGGAAGATGAGGCGCTCTTCCTCCAGCTGTCGCGTGGACTCCCCCCCACTCCCCCCTCTCCACTCCACCCTATCACCCTCACCTTAACCTCCTTCCACCTATCGCATTTCCAACACCCCTCCCCCCAAGTCCCTCCTCCCTACCTTTTATCTTAGCGTGCTTGGCACACTTTCCTCATTCCTGAAGAAGGGCTCATGCCCGAAATGTCATTTCTCCTGCTCCTTGGATGCTGCCTGACCAGCTGCGCTTTTCCAGCAACACATTTTCAGCATCAATGGTTTGCACCGAGTTTGCAAATTGGTAAATCTTTACAAACACCAATTGTCGCCATTAACTCTCTCAGACTTCCTTAAGAAACTTTTAACAATAACTGGAACATTCCAGATTTAAGTTGTCAGCTTACACTTCGATACATCTGTTCGTTTTGTCCTGCTGTGTGTATGAGCGTTTTATTTCGACAATATTGCTCCAGTAACAGGACGAATGCTCCAAGAAGCATTTGGCTGCACTTATACTCGCTGATACGTGATGACATGCATCTGGTGGCCGGTCCAGCGTGTTCACACGTATATTTGGGTCAAACTGAACTTGATGTCCATTGCTAACAGCTGCAGGCTCAAAGCTTTCGTGATAATGAACTGTGGGCATGTGTACACTTGATTGTTTCCAGCGAGGCCTCTGTGGTCAAAGCACACAATATTCAGGCAAATCACACTCAGTAAATACTGATCCTTTTCGGTGTGGTAACTAAGCTGGATCTTTGCCAATGGGAGCCTCTTTCTGACCAACCCATGCAAGTGTCAATCAGATCTCTATTTTGAACTCAGAAATCCTGTTTGAGAACATAGTTTCTGGTTTACAGCCATTTACATATTATCAATCATTGTTCCCTGGTATCACTTGTCTCACTGGATTTTTCAGTTCCTGCACACCCTTTATTTCCATTGTATGACCCTGGGCTTTTGTTAATATTTCATAACTGACTTCTTTCGATCTGAATATTAAAAGAGGAATGCTAACATAAGAAGCGAGAAAGGAACATAAAATGGGTGAAAAATATTTAGACAACACCTGTTTGAGTTGGCAAATTATTCAGTGCAAACTGAATCATTGTAAATGGTTGTAAACTTATGTTTCAGTTAACTCACTGTTAAGGGGATCTGCTGCAGTTAAGTCTGACAAATTTCCATTAACATGTCAAGTTTAGTTCAGCCATTGTGGGGTTGGAAACAAGTCTATTGTTCTCAACGTACTCTTTCTCACAGCACCAGCCAATAATGTCTGTTCCTTACACTTGAGTGTGTTTCTGTCTCCGACTCCATTTCCTAACTCGAATGGCATTTCAATACAGTGCCTAGTAAGTTTCGTGTTTGAGCAATTGACTTGTAACACAGCAATAAATAAGCTAAAAAAAGCAACTGCTGGATTAAACACACACAGCTGAGGCACGATTTGAAGACAGGTCAACGTATTCCCTTCATCAGAGCTCAGGAGGAGTACTCAGAGCAGATTTCTAAAGTTACCATTTCTTACAGAGAGCCGGGTTTATTCTGCATCCCTATACTGGGGTGGAGAGGAAGTTGACTTTCAAAGGATACAGACCTGAGATGGACTGAAGGAGACATTATGAATCCTCTCTCACTCAGGTCACAACAATTCTGATGACAAAAAGTCCCTAGATACTCAATTAAGTGTTCCATCAGGCTGTGGCAATGGGTCTGTTTAATCCCCAATCCATTTCCCTTCCAGTCCTCCACTGTCTACTGTTTCTAACTGAGTAACACATAGAACATAGAACATTACAGCGCAGTACAGCCCCTTTGTTGCGTCCTCAATGTTGCGTCACCCTGTCATACTAATCTGAAGCCCATCCCACCTGCACTATTCCATGTTTTGTCCATATGCCTGTCCAATGACGACTTAAATGCACTTAAAACTTGGCGAATCTACTACCGTTGCAGGCAAAGCATTCCATACCCTTACTACTCTCTGAGTAAAGAAACTACCTCTGACATCTGTCTTATACCTATCTCCCCTCACTTTAAAGTTGTGTCCCCTCGTGTTTGCCGTTCCCATATTTGGAAAAAAGCTCTCCCTATCCACCCTATCTAACCCCCTGATTATCTTGTATGTCTCTATTAAGTCACCTCTCAACCTTCTCTCTAACCAGAACAGCCACAAGGCCCTCAGCCTTTCCTCGTAAGACATTCCTTCCAAAAAAGCTCTCCCTATCCACCCTATCTAACCCCCTGATTATCTTGTATGTCTCTATTAAGTCACCTCTCAACCTTCTCTCTAACCAGAACAGCCACAAGGCCCTCAGCCTTTCCTCGTAAGACATTCCTTCCATACCAGGCAAGATCCTAGTAAATCTCCTCTGCATTCTTTCCAAAGCTTGTTATAATGCGGTGACCACAATACTCCAAGTGTGGCCATACCAGAGTTTTGTACAGCTGCAGCATAACCTCCTGGTTCTGGAACGCAATCCCTCTATTAATAAAGGCCAAAACACTGTATGCCTTCTTAACA
>NC_057714.1:99373294-99402280 GCF_004010195.1 Chiloscyllium plagiosum | reverse complement strand
TCAATCTCTTCTAGTCTAGATGCAAGCATCTCTGTATCTCCCTCGCCAACATTTTCATTTTCTATAGTGAACACTGTCAAAAAATATTTATTTAGTGGCTTCCCCAACTCCTCTGACTCCACACACAACTTCCCACTATTATCCTTGATTGGCCCTAATTTAACTCTCATCATTCTTTTATTCCTGAATACCTATGGAAAGCCTTAGGGTTAACCCTGATCCTATCCGCCAACAACTTCTCATGTCTTCTCCTGGCTCTTCTGAGCTCTCTTTTTAGGTCTTTCCTGACTTCCTTGTAACCCTCAAGCGCCCTAACTGAGTTTTCACATTTTGTCCTAACATAAGCCTTCTTCTTCTTCTTGACTAGGGATTCCACTTCCTTAGTAAACAAAAGCTCACGCGTTTACATCTTCCTCCCTTCCTGACAGGTACATACTTATCTAGGACACACAGGAGCTTTTCCTTGAATAAGCTCCACATTTTTAATGTGCTCATCCCCTGCAGTTTCCTTATCCATTCTACGCTTCCTAAATCTTTCCTAATTGCATCGTAATTTCCCTTCCCCCAGATGTAACTCTTGCTCGGTGGAGTACACCTATCCCTTTCCATCACTAAAATAAACCTGAAAGAATTGTGATCACTTTCTCCAAAGTGTTCACCTACTTCCAAATCTAACACCTGGCCAGGTTCGTTACCAGTACAAAATCTAGAGTGGCTTCGCCCCTTGTAGGCCTGTCTACATACTGTGTCAGGAAGCCCTCCTGCACACACTGGACAAAAACTGACCCATCTACAGTACTCTATGGTAACACAGTCTCTGCTCAGTTCTCAAAGACCTGCTTCAATCCCAAGGTCAGTTCATAGATAATCAAACAGAGAGAAAGAGAGTGATTGCTTGTTTCTTCTTTATGTGAATTCTCAGTGTTTTCTGAACTGCCAAGCAGAAAATCTAGAATTATCCAACAAAGCAATCTGCTTTCAATTTACCTTTGCATTTTAGTATTTGATCACTCCAGAAATCCCAGGTCACCTGTGCATTTCATGGACCCTATTGACATTCTAATCAGGAAACCAATTAATCCTCTTTCAGAGCACTGCTCAGCTCACTTTGGCCTTACAATGCATATGGGTCATCATGGATATAGTTGGCATTTCACCAGCTCGGAAACTGATCAATTAGGAATTTCACCTCCTTGGAGTCTTGAACATTGGGGTCTTTCCTGTTCTGAGCCTCCCTCATTAAATGCTAAATTAGTTGCAACAAACTGACAGACTGTCTGCTTCCAATTGGTGCTGTTGATGGCTCACCATTGGGAGCTTGAACCCAGAAAGAGAGCTCTATAATATATCCCTTAATGGAATGTTTCAATGTTTTTGTACATTTAATAGATCATGCAGTGGCATTTTAAAAAAAGTTATTTTAGAATTAGTTCTCACTTAAAATGCTGACACTTGTCAGGAATTGAGCATTGATCTGGGTCACTGAGAACACAAAGGTTTATGCAAGAGTTAAAGTCTTCTGCATTAACTTATAGAGTCATAGAGTTGTACAACATGGAAACAGACACTTCGGTCCAACTCGTCCATGATACCCTAAATTAATTTATCCCCATTTGCCAGCATTTGACCCATATCGCTCTGACCCCTTCCTGTTTATATACCTATCCAGATGCCTTCCAAATGTTGTAGTTGCACTAGCATCCACCCCTTGCACGTAAAATGTGCATAACATTATTTTATGCTAAATATATTTGCCATAGATAAAACAATGGGTTAGATAGGATGGACAGTGAGAGCCTTTTTCCTCAGAAGTTGGTGGCTAGCATGAGGGGGTGTAGCTTTAAATTGAGGGGTGATAGATATAGGACAGATACCAGAGGTAGTTTCTTTACTCAGAGAGTAGCAGGGGAATGCACTGCATGCAACCGTAGTAGACTTGTCAACTTTAAAAACATTTAAATGGTCATTGGATAAACATATGGATGAAAATGGAATAGTGTAGGATAGATAGGCTTCAGATTGGTTTCACAGGGCGGCACAACATGGAGGGCCAAAGGGCCTATACTGCGCTGTAATGTTCTATGTTTACGTTCTATTGCCCACTGTTAATTTTGTGATTGTAAGTTCAATGAGTTATATTTCAGTACCTCATTTTGAGCATCTGAGCAGTACACAAACTGTTGATACATCATCCGATCCCTTGGAGCAGTCAATGACTATTATAAATTTCCAATACAATATAATCTACAAAGAGCATAGGTGATTTATTTGCTACTGAAGTAATGGGAACTGACTGCCAAGTACTTAAAAACATTGGATGTGCAACATTAGTTATCTTTCAGGAATGCACATGAGGCTTCAAAGCTGACTTTAATGAAATGTGGGCTGTATAGCTGAAATTATAACAATAAAATTTTCAGTTATTGAGCGACATTTCTTCAGTCCTGTTCAAATCAGGGAAGTGCTATGTTGATCTCATTGAATATCCTGGGCAATGCCTCATTAACACATATGGGAGGACATGAACTACCTGGTCTATCTCTCTCAGGGGAGACCAGGAGCATGCTGGTTTTGAGAGTGGGGAGGGGAAAGTGTCTGGTTATCCCGGTGAAAGAATGTACTTGTAATGCGAAACACTCCCACGCTTTGAAATATGTTGAGTTATTTTTAGCACATTGTACTTAGCATACATTGCAAACCAGCCATGATCTCATTGAATGCCAATGGAACAGACACAAGGAGTGAAGTGATCGACTTCCATTTTAATTGTGATCCCATTCTAAATCAGTCAAAATTTAGATTAGATTAGATTACTTACAGTGTGGAAACAGGCCCTTCGGCCCAACAAGCCCACACCGACCTGCCGAAGCGCAACCCACCCATACACCTACATTTACCCCTATACCTAACACTATGGGCAATTTAGCATGGCCAATTCACCTGACCTGCACATCTTTGGACTGTGGGAGGAAACCGGAGCACCCGGAGGAAACCCACGCAGACACAGGGAGAACGTGCAAACTCCACACAGTCAGTCGCCTGAGGGGGGCATTGAACCCGGGTCTCTGGCACTGTGAGGCAACAGTGCCAACCACTGTGCCACTCTGCCGCCCACATTGCTCTTAAACTGTTAAATTTTTCTTTTTCTTTTTCATTTTTCAATCCTGTATTTTTTAGATTTGTTTGATATTTTAGTTACTGTATGTTATTAATACAACCAGTTAGCTGATTGGGTTGGGTAGCCTGCTATAGCATTGGCATTATGACCTGGATATTATGCGGTGAAGTTTCTTTCTGGGGCCTGGAACCTGATGCCCCAGAGTAATACTGAGCCTAATTCCAAAGTCAGGAATTTACAAAGCGGCAGCCACCAATATGCGCAGAGCAGAGGTTGACACACGATTTGGGGCATTGCACTCAGGCAGGAGGCTGGGGCTGAACCTCGAGGAATAATAGACAAGGGGAGCAGTATGACAGTAACTGGGTTTGCTGGTGTCTTTATAAATGGATGGGGAGGGAGAGCAGGAGGCTAACTATGGCCTGCAATTCTGCTCTCAAGCAGCCGATATTTTCTAATCCCCTTTGATGAAGACTGTGGCAGGCAAGCAATCAGTTTGGAAGAAGAGTATAGGTGAGCTAGGCCAGGCAAACATGATGAACCTCCAGAAATAATAAAAACAGAAAATGCTGGCGTCACCAAGCAAATATGGTGAGAGAAATGGTGTTAATGTTTCAAATCTGGATATGCAAAGTAGCGTTAATGATAGGTGTGAATGGCAAAACATAGGTCAGCACCGCTGAGAGCAAATCCATGCCATTGAGCCAATGGGGGTAGGAGGAGGTAAGAAGGCGAGTATGATTAAAATAGAGGGCAGTGTTCATTCTTTGAAGTTGTTGAACTCAGTGTTCAGTCCTGAAGGGTGTAATATGCCAAAGCAGAAAATGAGCTGCTGCACCTTCAACTTGTGTTGGACTTCACTGGAACATAGCAGCAAGCCAAGAATGGAAATGTTAATGTGAAAACTAGATGGATGGTTGATGTGGCAAGTGACTAGAAGGTTGGGCTATTCTAATGGACAAAGCAGAGGTGTTCCTCAAAGCAGTCATCCAGTCTGTGTTTGGTTTCACCAATGTAGAGAAAACAGTATTGCTGTTAAACAGGTTTGGTCACAACTAGAGTATTCCATCTAGTTCTAGGTGTTGAGCAAATTTGTGGGCATAGTTCTGAGTATGTGGAACGTCAGTTCGGAGGATAGATTGGAGACATAGAAACTGTTTTCCATGGAGATGAAATGATTGGGAGGAAATTTGAGAGGGAATGATTGAGAATCTGGACAGAGCACATGGTGAAATGGTTTTCTCATTGGTGGAAGTATCAAGACCATGAGGGCCTAGCTTTAATGTAGTCGGTGAAAGAAACAATAGGGACATGAGGATAAACTATTCCAGGCAGTGAGTGATTAGGTTAAAGAATGCACTCCTTCAGAGCATGGTGGAGCCAGGTTCAATCAAGGCATTTCTGAGGGAAGTGGATTGTACTCTGAAAAGAGAGACTGTGCAGGACATTGAGGAGAAGGTGTGGGAATGGCAGTGGATAAATTGCTCCAGGCAATGCTCTTTTGTTAATGCTCTTTCATGGTGAGGTTTGGGACAGAATTGAAGAGTCTCCTTGTGCTGTACCCATTCCATGATCCAATTCTGTCATTTTCACTATAAAACCCAATTCAAAGAACCCTCCATCCATTCTGACAACTGGCTGAACGTTAATCTATCAGCTTTGTGTTTTCATCCCTTCTGGCTCAGCTTCTGTTTCCATATGTTTCTCAGATGTCACAGTCTGGAATCACAATTTATAATATTCCCTTCTTAGACAACTGTGGTTTGTTTTTTATCTTTCTAGTCAGAGACTATCTCAGAAAGATAGAAAACATGCTTTGTCATTGAGGGAGGTGATAGCTTAATGGTATCACTGCACTGTTACTCCAGAGACCCAGGTAATGTTCTGGGGATCTATGTTTGAATCCCACCACAGCTGATGGTGGAATTTACATTAAATTTAAGAAAAAATTCTGGAACTGTGAGGTTTAATGCTGCACATGAATTGTTGAAAAAACCAATCTGGTTCACGAATGTCCTTTAACTGCTATCGTTATCCTGGTCAGACCTGCATGTGACTCCAGATTCTTAATTAGGGATGGGTAATAAATGCTGACCCAGCTAGAACCTTTTCTCCCCCAGCACTCCACTCCCCCACTATTACATAAGTACTTCCCCTCCCCCCCATTTCATGTTAGCGCTGACGAAAAGTCATCCAGATTTGAAATATTGCTCTGTCTCCACGGACACTGCTTCACCTATTGTGATTTCTAGCATTTTTGTTTTCAATACAACTTCATTAAATTGTCATTTTATGAAACAAGGAATAACTATGTTGATCAAATCTTGCTTCAGATGATGCCATGAATGTCCTCATGGTAAAGTTTTCACTGTACTCCTATATCCCTGTGCTTGATCACACATATCAATAAAACCAAATTCTAATTCTAATTCTATATCTCGTGACTCCATCTCTGAACTGAACTAAATAGGCAATCAGTTGGTTGATTTTAGTCAGAAATTGAAGTATCATCTTTCTCAGTGATACCGTTTGCATGATGAAATCCTTCAAAATTTAGCACAGAGTAATCGTTCTGTGTGACTGCAGGGAAAAAAAGCCCCATCAGTTTTACAGGTTCTTTGCTGTGCTCGGATTGAAAGGGTAAATTCAATGGTAATTTATAAAAGGGAAGCATTGTTTGAAAGGAATGATTTGCAAGGAACCAGCACACAAATAAGGCAATTGGCTACTTTTGGGTTGAAAAATCCAATGAATCCTAATGCACTTCTCAACTGAGTGAAATGCAGGATTTTTGAAAAAATAGGCAGGTGATTCAAGAACGGTTCCTTTTCTGTGGTAAAAGATTGCAATTACTGGAGATCTAACACACATAACAAATAATACTGGAATTGTTCAGGGTGAGACAATCATTGAATTTTCCTGCATAGACACAACATTTTGGGTGGTTGGAGATGTGAAGGATCTTTGAAAGTGCCTTCCAGGCAGTCCCACTCCTTTGCTCATTCTCCGTAGTCCTGCACATTTTTACTTCTTAAGTGCATATCCAATTTCCTCTGATATAAAGTCAGCGACCTGATATTCTCCTCTTTAACCCCTATCATACAAAGATCCAAGAGCAATAATGGCCTGGGTATACTGGGATTCTGGGATGTTATAGAGTAATCAAGTCATAGAGATGTACAGCACGGAAACAGACCCATTAATCCAACTCGTCCATGCTGACCAGATATCCTAACCTAATCTCGTCCCATTTGCCAGCATTTGGCCCATATCCCTCTAAACCCTTCCTATTCATATACCCATCCAGATGCCTTTTAAATGCTGTAATTGTACCAGCCTTCACAATTTCCTCTGGCAGCTCATTCGATACTTGTACCACCCTCTGTGTGAAAAGTTGCCCCTTGGATCCCTTTTATATCTTTCCCCTCTCACCCTAAACCTATGCCCTCTACTTCTGGACTCCCCCACCCCTTTCGACTGTGGGAGGAAAACCACGCAGACACAAGGAGAATGTGGGAACTCCACACAGACAGTGTGGAAGGTGTGGAGGGTGGAATCAAACCCAGATGCTGTGAGGCCGCAGTCCTAACCACTGAAGCACCATGTCCCGAGCCGACTGTCAAAGTCATTTGACAGACTGCCTCATCACCAGAACTTTCCAACAAGCACCAAGACATTGTGTTTGACAGGCAGTGAGAAGGGCACTGCCTGTCCTATCCTTCATGCTGGCCCAGCCACTGTAAGCTGCCCTTGAAGTTCCTGCATCAGTGAAGAGACTGTCACACATTTCCTTCTGGAATGTGCCTTTGCGAAGATGGTCTGTGCAGAGACACCATGGTTATTGTCACGGTTCATCCCATCAGCTCCGTGACTCTGCTCTCTGGGCCGTATCAACTCCATGTGAAGGACCTTCAACTCAGTGAAAGATATTCTTTGGTTTGCAAAGTGTTGACTTAAACTGAGTGTTGTAGTCTGGCACAATCCAACGTCCAGGCTACGTGCTGAGGGACACACTAAAGATTGGGGCAGCTGCCGCCAAGACACAGTGGGGAAAAGATCACTATGTAAGGTCTTTTTGCCAAAGTATAACAGGGGTTCGTTCAGTTGCCAGACCCTTTCTTTGCTTCAAAATGTATGTGAGTGGTGTCCTGCATGAGTAGGATATGAGTTTGGTTTTCCAACTGCAGGGAATGTTAAATTCCAATATTTGTTTTTTATTTCTATGATAAGACTCGACAGAATTGCTTTAGTACCTGTGTATGTATATAAAGATAATTTGTTTTGAATAAAGTATATTTTTGCAATTAAAAACATTTGCTCCCAGCTGCCATTTTGGCACTTCTAGTCACATGGAATATTTATGGACTGTATCTTTCCTCTTTCTGTGTTAGTCATGTCTGTTGCCACGAATCCTAAAAATAATTTCCACTTGAATCATAAACCAAAGAAGGAATATGTTCCTTCTCATTGCTGAAAAGCATTCATCAAATGAAAATATTTTTGCAATTCTTCTGTCCATTTATCATTGAAAGTCATGTCAATTCTGTAACAGCAGGAATAAGAAAATATCTGTGAAACATCTGGAAAAGTTACATCACCATTGAGGCTAAATGAGCGGAAAAGCAAAATAGAGAAGGGCAAGTGATCTGAAAGCTAAAATTTTAGATCACAAGAGCTGGCTACATCAAGGTGTTGTCAAGCTGAAATAATCAGTCCTCACAACACAGCTCCATTAACATGACGTTACCAAATTGTAATTTGTGATCCTCCAAGAAATGGGAACACATTCTCCAGTCAGAATCACAGCAAGCTCCAAATAAATCTGCTTCAATTTGTGCCAGATAGGTCCAAGGTGAATGACGCTATTTGGCTAATCAAAGAGTTTATATTCATTTTTAAAAAACCTGTCATATTGCAATGTATTCAGTCTATTAAATGACATGTGTGGCACGAATGTTATTTGCCATTTGCCAGCCCAAGACTGAATGTTGCCTCCATCTTATGGCATATGTAGATGGGCTGTTTCTGCTCAACTACGATCTGCAACAAGACTGAATCTAGCCATTGCCCTCTGACATTTTAACAGTATTACTAAAACTGAATTCCCCCCGACTCATTCACATCTGGAGGGTTAACATTGATCAGAAATTGAATTGGACCAACTGAGTAACTGGGGTGCAGCTTTTACAATGCTATTTACTTAGACAAAGAGCCTGCTTGATTACCAACCCATCTTCCACCTTAAAAATTCACTCATCTCATCACAAGTGCATGGTGTGAGTACCATCTACAAGGAGTGAGTACCATCTACAAGATACAAAGCCATATTTCACTATGGCTCTTTCAACTGCATTTTTCAAACCAGCAGCCTCTGATGGGTCATGTGTGGAGTATTTTGCACGACATTGCTGGTGTACTAGATGCATGAGAAGTGTTTGCATGGGAAACCCTCCTAGAAAAAAATGATATCCTTTTGTAGATCTACTGCCTCCATCAAGAAGGCTGAAGTATGTTTCCTGAGACACTGTACTCACTTGCAAACTTCTTCTGTTACACAGCTTAAAGTTCCAAATGTAGGTGCTAACTGAAAGTTTCAGTGGAGTAGAATTTACTGATGCCTGTTCCTGTACTTTATGTAGTTTTTTTAACCTCCTAATCTGTCGCCTGAGTATCGATCTTATCAAATGAGCAGTCTTTGATTGTTCCCTGGGGATCTGTCTCACAAGATTTGACCCTATACTGTGTAATCTAGTGTAACTTTTTCTTTATTTTCTCTATTTTTTGGACTGACATGGTGCTGTGTGTTGGAGACATTGTACACATTTCACTGTATTCCTACACTTGAGTACACATGACAATAAACCTAATTCTAATTCTGTATTTTCGCTTTCTAGTGGTTAACAGCTCTGCTGTGCTACATCAGCATGTTACGCAGTGTTTTCGGGCTGTGTGTGCCACACCGAACCTGTAGAGGGCACATTTTACCTGAGCCAAGCTTAAAATCACAATGACATTCATGAGATGAGCTGACCCCAGTTAAGATGTTGAGAGTGGAATATGCAACATTTGTGGCTGCAGAATAATGTTGTCAGATAATTGTTAAACATACTTTATACATGAATAGAAGCCTTCAGAAAAATTATAGATTGCTATTTCCAGCAAACTGCCTTTTCTACTCTTTCCATTAATTGACTATAAATTTATTGTTCAGGACCAGGCCCAAGTCTTAGTAATATGAAATGGTATTCATAAGTGATAATAACTGTTCAAGAGAAAATAACACTAACTTCAGGTATAATTTTCAAGTTTGCACTTTTCTTGTAACTATGAAGAACTCAAGAGATATACACTTCACTTCACCTTCAAGACCAAGATACATTAGAATGTTGTATCTGAGGCTTTTATTGATGCCCTTGAATATGTTCATGTTGATTAGAGTAGAATTGCTCAGCCAGAAATCAACACAACCTCAATCTCCATATATTCACATTGGTTTAATCAAGACAAAGTTTCAATTAATATGCTTGATTAGTAATATCGTGAAATAATCCAACACAATATGAAATAGGATGAAATGAATCAGCAAAAACTATTAGGAGTTTTTGTTATTTACTTATTTATTTTTAGGATGTGAGCAACCACTGGCTAAGCCAGCATTTAATGCTCATATATCATTGTCGATGAGCAGGTGGTAATGAGCTGTCTTCTTTAACCGCTACAGTCCACTTGGTCTAGCTAAACTCACTGTGCTGTTTGGAAGGGAGCTCCAGGATTTTGACCCAGCCACCACTGAGGGAACAGTGATAGATTTCAAGTGAAATACTGGATTCAGTTCTAGTCTCCCTGCTGCAGGAAAGATGTTGTTAAACTTGAAAGAGTGCAGAAAAGATTTACAAGGATGTTGCCAGGGTTGGAGGGTTTGAGATCTCAGGAGAGGCTGAATAGACTGGGGCAATTTTCCCAGAGGGTTGGAGGCTGAGGGGTGACCTTATAAAGGTTTATAAAATCATGAGGGACATGGATAGGGTGAATAGTCAAGGTCTTATTCCTAGGTTAGGGAAGTCCAAAGCCAGAGGGCATAGGTTTAAGGTTAGAGGGAAAGGATTTAAAAGGGACCTAAGAGGCAACTTTTTCACACAGAGGGTGATGCGTGTATGGACTGAGCTGCCAGAGGAAGTGGTGGAGGCTAGTACAATTAAAACATATAAAAGATATCTAAATGGGTATATGAATAGGAAGGGCCAAGTGCTGGAAAATAGGACTAGATTAATTTAGAATATCTGGTCGGCACGTATGAGTTGGACTGAAGGGTCAGCATAGAGCTCTAGGACTCTATGACTCTAAATTAGGAAGTCCACTAGGTGGCAGAGGTCATGGTGTGGAAGATGCTGTCAATGAAGCCTTGGTGAGTGTTTGCAGTAAGCCTTGTATTTAGTACACATTTCTGTCACTGTGTATTGGTGGCAGAGGAACTGATTGTAATGGATGTGATTTTCATCAAGCAGGCTACTTTATCTTGGATGGTGTCAATCTTCTTAAGTGTTGTTGGATTTGCATTATTCCAGACAACTAGAGAGAATTCTATCCAATCTTGACTTGTGTCTTGTAGATGGTAGACAGGCTTTTGAAGGTTAGGAGGTATATGACTTGCTGCAGGATTTCTAGTTTCTAACCTGCTATTGTGACCATAATATTTATATGGCAGATGAAATTCAGTTTTTGTTCTAAAGTAACCCAAAGGGTCGTGAACAGTGGAGGAATCAGAGGAAGCAATGCCATAAATGTCAAGAGGTTGATTTTCATTCACTGGAGATGGTCACTGTTTGACATTTGTGTGCTGCAATTGTTATTTGTCACAGCCTGAAAATTGTCAGGTCTTGACGCAGAAAGCTGTGGACTGCTTCAGTATCTGAGGAGCTGAGAATGTTGCTGAACATTGTGCAATCATTGGTGAACATCCCTACTTTTGACCTTATGTTGGAGGGAAGGTCATTGACACAGCTGAAGATGGTTGGGACTTGGACACTACTCTGAGGAACTCCTGCAGAGATGTCCTGGAGCTGAGATGACTGACCTGTGTCAAATATCTTCCTATGTGCCAGGTATGACTGAAGCCAGTGGAGAGTTTTCTCATTGATTCCAGTTTTGCTAGGGATCCTTGGTCAAATGTGGCCTTGATATCAAGGGCTGTCACTCTCACCTCACCTCTGGAATTCAACTCTTTTGTCCATGTTTGAACCAAGGCTGTAATGGGGTCAGGAGCTGAGTGGCCCTGGCAGAACTGAAAATGAGTAGTTTATTGTTGAATTAAAGCAAAGTATAGTGAATGCTGGAGACATGAAAGTTCTGGAGAAACTCAGCAGGTCTGACAGCAGCTGTGGTGAGAGAAATGGAGTTAATATTTTCAAGTCCAGTATGACTCTTCTTCAGAGCTGTTGAGGTGATTATTGAGAATGTTGACAATTCCTTTCATCACTTTGCTGATGAACAAGAATTGAGTGATTGGCTGGCTTGGACTTGCAAATAAAGATATTTTCAGGAAAATTATGAGGTGTAGAATGATAAGCAGAATTTGGACAAGTAAATTAAGTGAACGAAAAACACATCAAGTGATGCTAATCGAGCAGCATGCAGCCATAATAGTTTACATTTCCACATTATTCAGGAACAGGTTTTTAACTTACTTTGCAACAGTGTTGTGGTGGTGTTAAGCTGGTGAGGAAATGGAAAAACATATAAAAGGTTTCACCTACTACCTAAGAAATGCCAGTTGATCCTAGTGTGCATTATTGTGTGCAGTGATGGAGTATAAGCATATGCTGTAAACATGCCTGCACTCAGAAAAATGGGAGCCTCAAAATTCAGGACTACTTTAAACAAGAAACCTGAGAAACATGGAAAATGACTTTTCTCCTCTTCAATAACCTGCTATTGTGAAAGAGAAGTTAACTGTAAAAGCTCACTTCTTTCTTCTCCAACTTATGTTTACATTTTCTTACTTACACACTTCTCTCAAACAAGCAATAAATAAATAAAGGGTTTTTAAATGGTTAAGAAAGATTTTTACACTTCAAAGTATTGGCAGAAAATGTTTTAAAACATCAGTAGTAACATCCAGGTTAGCTGCAGTGTGCAGGTATTTCTGAGAATCAGCTGAGGTATGTATTGTTGAAACTCTATGATTAACTGATTAACCTGTGGAGAGAATTTAAATGATTACATAACTGTGAAAAGAAATTTTATGTACTAATTGCTGCTGTTATAGCAAAGCTGTTATGTTGCCAGATGCTTTACGTCCATGCATGAGCTTAACCACATTTTTCTTCAGGGATAAACATAACACAATGCTTGTAAATATTACATAGATGAGGATGAAGTCATGAACTTCCTTCCAGTAAACTGAGATTGACTAATGTTGAATAGTCTCTACGATGTTTTACAGTAGCCTCATTTGTGAGTTATGTAGTGATCTCGTATTGCCACTCAAACAGACGCCTATTACTGATTGATTTTGCTACACTATACTGGAGAATAGGCTTTTATTATATTGTAATGAAGAGAGAAGCCATGAACACTGGGAATCTGAAGGAAATGAAAAAAATGCAAGACGTAACAGCATTTGGTTTCTGAAAAAGGAAACTAAGTTGGTGTTTAGGCAGGTATCTCCTGCCAAACATGAACACATCTGATGAAAAATCGTGTCCTAAACAATAGCTTATATATTGCAATATTTGCACTGGATGTAAATCCTGGCACCTCATTCTCTTCCAAATAATGATTAATGAGTATTGAAGACTCAGCTTCCCTCTCATGCCTACCAGGTGATTTGTTAAATTCTACATCACTTACACCTTGAAGCCTATAAAAATTTGATCATGCCCCTATTCCATTTCTCTGCTTTTCTAGGCTTCACTTTGCAGGTGAGAAACTGAGACTTCAGATACATCCTTGTTGGCTTTTATTGAAATTTCGTTTCCATATCAATGCACAGACCTATCCACAGTGATAATAATGTGTAAGCTGTGGATTTTTATAGGGACACACCTGATCATCTCAAATTGCCTTTGCGCTGTGAGCCATCATTTTCTGCCCATTTAAATGGACATGAGGACACTGGTCAAAAACCATGCTTTTCTCTGTTCCAAGATTTTGTATAGAGAGATGAATAAGAGTTGCCCATAACAGCTCAGTGTGACCAATGCGTAGATTGCTCTCGTGCGATGGGAGCAGTGAAATGCCACCAGTAATCCCTACATGGTCAGCGTACCCATTAGCCAAAATAGTCTGGCAAAGAAAGCAATCAACATGGAGTTAGAGAAGTTTATGAATTTGTATCTATCAGGTAAATATTTGGACATCACATCAACCATAATATATGCAGCTGTGCTTTAGTAATTGTGGACCCCTACGTTGAAAAAATATTACAAGCGAACTATAAAATATATACAACCGTTTAGTGTCAGTCCTACTAAAGTCTTACAGTCCTCAGCCTGGAGCTGTTAAAAACAGCTTACATGTTCTCATAGTGAGAGAATGTCAAAGGACCACATTGCCATGTTTTGTGGTAGAGTCTGGGTTTGCTCCTTCCATTGCAAGATCTGAATATGTAAAAATATTCAGTTGCATTACACTTAAAAGCTGTGTGTGGCAAACAGTTGGAAGAACTAATTTTTATTGTCAGTGCACAAATTAACGCTTTTTTTTGTAAAATTCCTTTTATGGTCTACTTTGAACAAATCACTGCCTTGTTTTGAGTTAACAACTCCGTTGAAGTAGCTGACAAAGGAATTATATGTGAATGTGCCATCTAGAGAAAACAAATAGTTGCATGTATTGTATGAGAGTTGCTCACCACTGTCCATCATGTTGTTTGAGCTATCTGGATTATTGGTCACCAGAAAGTAGATTGGCTGCCTCAGCACTCCTTTTAGGTTGGGATATACATGGCCTGCTTTGTCCAGTGTGTAAGAGGAAAGAGAGGGAGCTCTCATCTCAAACTGGATGTAACTTGTGCCTTGGCAGCATTCAGGTACAATTTACATTGGTCTGATAAAAATATCAGAAAATGGGAGTTCAAGACAATTTGGCTGTCTTCCTCAAGATCCAAAGACCTTAGATATCATTATATTGTGTGGACCATAATATGCACTTGAGCATTAACCCTTTCAGGACAAGTGCCCATATGCCTCAATTAGATTTTAAGTTATTTCTGAAGGGAATTGATTACACCTACTTCTTGTAATCTTTAATTCTATGTTTATTTCAAAGCATATGAAGTAAGAAATCTTGTTGTTTAATTGATTTGAAATATCCATTTATATCTGTTATATAAGCAGCTGGTATAAAGTGGAATCTATATATGTGTATTACTAGAATGAAGACAGGGTAATAATTAACTGTGTAACATAAATACTGAAATCACTGGCATTTTACTGCTACCCCAGCTTTACTGCACAGTAAATTTAAGGAAAGTTGCCCAGAAGGTAAAAGAATAACAGAGTTTCAAAATGTTGTAGTTTTCCATCAATGATTTCACAATGGAGTAAGGGGAGAAGGTTTTTGCAAATTGAATATTTGCAGAGGATTATTTAATTAAGCAATTCAAAATTGGAAACCTTCTGACATTAAAACTACAACTGTAGTAGCTTCTGAATGTTTGTAGTATCCTGACAAAATGCCTGTAGTTTTACTTCGCAAATTTAATTGATGCAATAAACATTGAAAATGAGGAAGTGTCCTTTGATGACCAATTAAAGGAGCTTTCAATTATTTTTAATATTAATTTTAATTAATATATTTTCCTTTGTGTATCACCTTATGAATACCCAAGTAATGTAATGATCATTATTCCCTGCATTATATGGATTTCTCAGATTATCTAATAGAAGGCATCTTATTCAAATTCGACACTGGTTAATGTGAGAGGAAGCATTTACAAGATATTTTTGGGATAGATTTTCCTCTTTAATGTTTGATATAATGGATTATTTAAGGGGAACACACATGAATGATGAGCTGGGGAGCACCAGATTGTTGTATCTGAGCCTGCCCAATGTTCGGGACATTTACCTTCTGTTGCCTTGACACTAAAATCAGATGAGAACAAATCTGGACTCTACGTTTTCAACTTTTGATGTCTGATTCAATTGTGGTAAAATCTTGCAAATGTGACTTTCTGAATGCCCCTTAGCAAGGTGAAGACTTTCTAAAACAAGAGATTATCAGACTATGGTGTACTAGGAGTGTGGGAGTCCGAAAGCAGCTGAAAGGCAACCAATAAAAATAGCAAACTTGGTGATGCTCATCTATGGATTAATGTCCAGTGAACTCTCACTGTCTCAGTCACACATCAATAATTGCCATGTGGGTGACTTAATGCACACACACAGACAGCTACACACACAGACATGCAAACGCACATTGCTACACATACGCAATGCTGCACGCATTATATATATACAAACACACAGCTACACATATAAACACATATAGAGACATACTGATATGCACACACAATTACATACTGCTGCACATGCACATACAAACTGTTACACAAATATGCAGGCACACACCACTGCTACACATAGAGACATATACATGCATACACACTGCAACGCACAAACAGCTACACACACACTACTAGATGCACAGATTTAACATATGCTTATGAATTATGATAAATGTGAAGCCATGCAGCATTCAGAAAGAGATATTTCAATTTTGTATGAAAATTTAAAACATGCAAATAGCAACCTGGTTTGCATCTTTGCTGATTTGATTTTGGTGACCTCCATGGAGGTAAAAATCAGGAGAGATATAAGATGGACTGCTGACTCTTTGTCACCTGTTTTCCAATATTGTATCAAAATGATCTTATGCTGTATTACCTGCAGGCCCCCCAATGTGTCCCACAGTTAATCCCAGCTGAAGTCTTTTTAAAGTGTTGGCATCTGAAATGTGGCAGCCAATTTTCGCAAAGTGAGATCCTATTTTCTGTCTCTTAGGCCCAGCCATCTTCAGCTGCTGCATCAATAACCCTCTCTCCATCATAAGATCAGATGTTTCTCAATATTTGCACAATATCCTAATGTACTGAAGCAGCCCATGTCCAAAAACAAGACTTGGACAATGATCAGGTTTGGACTGACAAGTGGCAAGTAATATTCACAACATATAAATGGCATGCAATGATCATCCCTAACAAGAGAGAATCTAACCATTGTTCCTAAACATTTAATGAAGTTACCATCATTGAAGTCCCCATCATCAACATCCTGTTACCATAAATACATTGGCTACAAGAGCAGGCCAGATGCTAAGAATCCCACATCAAGTAATCTACACCCTACTCCTCAAAGGCCATCCACATCTACAAGGCACAAATTAGGAGTGTGATAGAATACTTCTCACTTCCCTGGATGGGTACAGTTCCAACAACAATCAAAAAACTTGATATCATCCAAGGCAACGTAGCCTGATTGATTGTACCACATCCAAAAACATTCACCACTAATGCTCAGTAGCAGCAGTGTGTATTCTCTCTAGGGTGCTCTGCAGAATGAAAATTTACAGCCCAGGAACAGGCCCTTCAGCCCTCCAAGCCTGAGCTGATCCAAATGTGCTGTCTAAACCAGTCGGTCAATCCCTAAGGATCTGTATCCCTCTGCTCCCCACCTACTCATGCACTTATCCAGACACATTTTAAATGAATCTGCTGTGCCCACTCTAGCACCTCTGCTGGCAACGCATTCCAGACGCCCACCACCCTCTGTGTAAAGTACTTGCCGTGTGTATCCCCCTTAAACTTTTCAATTCTCACCTTGAAGGCATGATCTCTTATTATTGAATCCTTCACCCTGTGAAAAAGCTTATCTCCATCTACCATGTCTATATCTTTCATGATTTTGTAAACCTCAAAAAGGTCCCCCCTCAATCTCCTTTTTTCTAATGGAATCAAACCTAACCTACTCAACCTCTCTTCATAGCTAGCACCTTCCATACCAGGCAACATCCTCGTAAACCTTCTCTGCACCCTCTCCAAAGCATCCACATCCTTTTGGTAATGTGGCAACCAGAACTGTACACAATATTCTAAATGCGGCCAAACTAACGTCCTGTACAATTTAACATGACCTGCCAACTCTTATACTCAATACCCCATCTGATGAAGGCAAGCATACTATATGCCTTCTTGACCACTCTATCCACCTGTGCAGCAACCTTCAGTGCACAATGGACCTGCACTCCCAGATCTCTCTGCCCATCAACTTTTCCCAAGGCTCTTCCAGTCAGTATAATTCGCTCTAGAATTAGTCTTGCCTAAATGCATCACCCCACATTTGTCAGGATTGAAAACCATCCGCCACTTCTCCACCCAACTCTCCAGTTTATCTACATCCTCCTGTATTCTCTGACAGTCCCTTATTCTTTCTGCTACTCCACTAATCTTCGTGTCATCTGCAAACTTGCTGATCATACCAATGGTGCCCTCTTCCAGATCATTTATGTATATCACAAACAGCAATGGCCCCAGCATTGATCCCTGTGGAACACCCCTGGTCATCTTTCTCCATTTCGAGAAACTCCCTTCAACTACTACTCTCTGTCTCCTGTTGCTCAACCAGTTCTTTATCCACCTAGCTAGAACACCTTGCGCACCATGTGACTTCACTTTCTCTATTAGTTTACTATGGGGAACCTTATCAAATGCCTTATTAAAGTCCATGTATATGACATCAACAGCTCTTCCTTCATCTATCAACTTGGTCACTTCCTCGAAGAACTCTACTAAGTTGGTAAGGCATGATCTCCCCCGCACAAAAACACGTTGCCTATCACTGATAAGCCCTTTCTTTTCTAAATGTAAATAGATTCTATCCCTCAGTACCTTCTCCAGAAACTTTCCCACCACCAATGTCAGGCTCACTGGTCTGTAGTTACCTGGAATATCCCGACTACCCTTCTTGTACAGGGGGACAACATGAGCAACCCTCCGGTCCTCCGGCACCTCACCTGTGTTTAAGGATGTTGCAAAGATACCTGTCAGGGCCCCAGCTATTTCCTCTCTCGCCTCCCTCAGCAACCTGGGATAGATCCCATCTGGTCCTGGGGATTTGTCCACCTTAATAACCTCTAGTCTACCCAACACATCTTCCCTACTTATGCCAACGTAATCCAGACTAATCAAACTTCTATCTCTAATCTCAACATTCATCATGTTCCTCCCCTCAGTGAACACTGATGTAAAGTAATCATTCAGAATCTCACCCATTCTCTCATGTTCGACACACAGCCTTCCTTCATTATCCTTTAGTGGACCAATTCTTTCTCTAGTTACTCACTTGCTTCTTACATAAGAATAAAATGGGCAGCACAGTGGCACGGTGGTTAGCACTGCTGCCTCACAGCGCCAGAGACCCAGGTTCAATTCCCGCCTCAGGCGGGAGTTTGCACATTCTCCCTGTGTCTGCGTGGGTTTCCTCCGGGTTCTCCAGTTTCCTTCCACAGTCCAAAAATGTGCAGGTTAGGTGAATTGGCCATGCTGAACTTCCCGTATTTTTTGGTTGAAGAGGGGAATGGGTCTGGGTGGGTCGCTCTGCGGAGGGTCAGTGTGAAGAAATATATTTCCAAGTCAGGATGATGAGTGGCTTGGAGGGGGATCTTGCAGTGGTTGGATTCCCTTGTATCTGCTGCCTTTGTCCTTCTAGATGACAGTGGTCTGGAATGTGCTATCTAAGAAACTTGGTTGAATTTCTGCAATGCATCTTGGCAATAGCCCACATTCATATAGTACACTTTGCATTCTGGATAGTTTTTAATCCAGACTAACAGAGCTCCACTCAGAGTTGTTTAGCCTACAGTGAGGTCTGAGTTTTGGTCTCATCACTTACATGTGACAAGCCAGTGCTGAAATTTCTGAAGGGCTGTAGGATTAGCCCACAAATAATATCATTATTGATAAAATGTAATTGTTACCCTGTTCTGAATGATTCAATCTCCAAGGTTTCAGAGGGACAATTGCACATATTTCTCTTGATACACATTTTGAAGCACAAAATCACAACCTGATGAAAATGAAATTCAAACTTTGCTGAAACCTAACATTTAGTGATCCTTGCATTTACGAGCTCCTCTTTATCCAAAGATCCTTAATTCAAGTTGTCTAATGGTTCAAAGACTTGTAAGTGAAGAGCAGGGGGAGAACTGCTCTTCTGGGCGGCACGGTGGCACAGTGGTTAGCACTGTTGCCTCACAGCGCCAGAGACCCGGGTTCAATTCCAAGTTGTCTAATGGTTCAAAGACTTGTAAGTGAAGAGCAGGGGGAGAACTATCTTGGTGTCTTGGCGATCAGTCTGACAGCACAGTGATCCCTGACACCTGTCTCTGTGTCCAGTCCAACCTGTTGGAAAGTCAGTCTGTTCTGCATCTCTGCTGTGAATATCTGCAATGAGTTTGGACTGTCTAAGTGCACTCACCAGAATTAATCTGCCCACAAGTGGGAACAAATTGACATAAATTTAAAAGATGTCATTCATTTCAGAGGAATAATTGTTGTCAGAAATGTAAAAACCCACAGCAGGCCATTGGGGGATATTAAAAAGGCATACAACAATTCCACAGGCTCCTCTGCCAAAGCACTGTGACCATCTGTAGTCTCATTTGCAGCTGATATACAGCAGAATTATATGGAAGCTGTGCAGTAATTT
The DNA here is from genome assembly GCF_004010195.1 of Chiloscyllium plagiosum. NCBI lineage: Eukaryota > Metazoa > Chordata > Chondrichthyes > Orectolobiformes > Hemiscylliidae > Chiloscyllium > Chiloscyllium plagiosum. The sequence continues at coordinate 99,382,456 of NC_057714.1, read as the reverse complement.
GTTCTGCTTGGCCACGTGGACAAATATTGGTATTAATGCTGAATCTGCAGGCTATAATTGATTACACTTATTATATCCAATCAATCAACACAGACAGTGGGATTGATCTCACAGTATACACTTGATTGAATGCATTTAAAAACAAATTGCTAGTTCAATGTTTGTGGAAGGAATGAGGTATCTTTCCACATCCTGTCTTTTCCTTAAGATTTTGCTGTTGACTTGTTCGGCAAACTTTTAAAATCATGATATCCATGAGAAGGGTTTACTACATAATCTCCCTTGCCTTCCAGAGCAGTAGTACACAATTCTTTTGCTTTGGAGAGTTCCTCCCATCTTATAAATATGTCATGGATCCCAAATGCAACTGTAACATAATTATTTTTTCCATATAAGACTTAGTTATGCAGCTCAACAGATATATTTTTTATTAGTCACGTGATAATACAGAAATTGAGTACAACTAAAAAAAGACATGGTTTCATAATTTATCTTATTGCACTTATCAGGACTAAATTGCAAGAATACCAAATCTCAAGGGGAACAACAATTTATACTGCATGAGAGGAAGTTGTTGAGGTCATCCAAAATTCTGATGCCAAGACTTAACTCACACCAAGACTTGTTTCCCTGTTGCTCCTGTGTTCATTGACTCCATTGATTCTAATCCTGTTTTCAAATCCCTCTATGGTTTCAGCCCTCACATTCCTGCAAATACCTACAGTCCTGCAATCCTCCAATATATCTGCAAACCTTGAATTTGAGCTTTTTGGAGTGTTTTTGATTTTAATCATTCTACCACTGGTGGTCATTACTTTCAGTTGCCCACGCTCCAGCATACCCTACTTAAGTCTCTCTGCCATACTTACCTCCTTCAAGACACTTAATTGAACTCTTTGACAAAATGTTTAGCTATCCAATCTAACAGTTTTTAGGTTGTTTAATGTTGTTAATGTTCCTGTGAAGCATCTTGGAATCTTATACAATGGTAAACGCACATTATTTGTTGTTGAAGAAACAATTTCTCCCAATACGTTCAATGAGATAATGAGTACCTACGCTGTTTCAGTGGTGTTGGGTGAGAGATAAATATTATTTGGATACTAAGGTTAACTCCATGCTCTTCTTTAAAATTAGGACATAGGACCTTCTACATCCTCCATGAAAGGTCAAACTGGTTTATCATCTTAGAACATGTGTAAAGATGCAGCACTTTCTTAGCTCTGTACTGAGAGTAGCAGTTTGGATTTTGGGATTAAGTTGCTGGACGTGATACTGAGGCAAGTATGTAAACAACTGAGTCACAACTGAACTCCAACAGCTGAAGTGTGACAGCGTGGCCCGGTCCACCATCCTGCATTCTCAAACCGGATTTCACCTGGACACTACAGACAGTCAGAGGGTTCTCGTGTTCAATGTCTTCGGAGGTCAAATGGTCTTTAAAGAAAAGAAAGAGACATGGCTGGAAAGACATGAACATTTAACATGTGCAAGGAGAAAAGACAAGGTTAATCCAAATATGAACAAAAATAAAAACAGAACTGTGGGTAATGTAAAACGGAAATAAAAACATAAGTTGCTGGAAAAGCTCACAGGCAGTAGCTGTGCAGAGAAATCAGAGTTAACATTTTGGTTCCAGTGACCCTTCCTCAGAACTGTGTGTGCGTGTGTAATCAAGTGTTAATCTGACTTCATCTCCAGTATTTCATGCCTTTGCAGGTTTTATTTTAGTTTTATAGCTATGGTTAGGCTTGGAGCCTTTAAGTTACTTTCATTGTTAGTGCTCCAGTTGCCGAGGTCCATGAGTGTTTCACAAGGATTCAGTCACATCCTTGTGGCTTCTCATCCAATTTCAAATTAAGGAAAGTGAGGCTGATCATTGTGAATTCCCAAGATCCCAGGGTGCTGATGATTGAGAATGAATTGCTACATTGGTGTATAAAACCTGAATACATTCATATGACATGTCTTCTTCCTTTTTCATTAGTTTGGGACAGAAACCATGCAGTGTCTGAGGAATCTTTTTGTTTAAACAAAGTAATCCTGGAACTCAGGTGAAATACATTCGAGATTTTTTTTTGAGAAGTGACAAAGTTGTGGACAGTATCTCATAATTACTTCATGATCCATTTCACTTTTTCAACTTTCAGTAAATACTTATGGAGCTGATTCTGATTGATGGTGAAGAACAAAGTGTTAGGTTCAATACTGAACTTGAATAACCATTTCCGCCAGCAACGTCTCTCAATAAATGACCAGTGATGGATTACTGAATCAGTGGCAACTTTAAATCTTGATTTTACTGCTAATCAGAAATGGCATTAAGGTATGAAGTCATCATTGGAAGCAGGAATAGATGTCCGTGATTTCCAACATTGAATTAACATGGTGATAAATCTGTCCCTTTGAAATACCAGGGTAGCTATTGATTTCCAGGCAGGAGGGAAGGGAAGCAGTAGATATAATTAACTTTGGATACCAAGTGACCTTTAAATAATGACTGGTGTGAAGCAATGGGATTTCTGCTTCCCACTCAGATCAGGCACTGGATCAAACTCAACAAGATTGAAAAATATGTTCAGAATGTGTAAACACTGTACAGAACTCTGAAAATACCAAATGTATTTCACTTGAGCTCCAGGAATGAAGAATAATGAACAGTACAGCGTAGGATCAGGCCCTTCAGCCCACCAAGACTGCGCTGACAATGATACCTTTCTAAACTAAAAATATTTTGTCTCTACGCTGTCTGTGTCCCTCCATTTCCTGCCTGTTCAAATTTCTGTCAAGAAGCTTCCTCGACTTTGCTGTTGTATCTGTCTCCACACCTCCTCTGGCTGCACATTCCAGGCATTTACCACACTCCATTTAAAAAAATACTTTCCTCTCACATCATCTTTAAAAGTATACCCTTTTACCTCAAACCTATGTCCCCTAATAATTGACATTTCTACTCTGGAAGAAAGACTGACTATCCATTCTATTCACGCCTCTCATAATTTTGTGACCTTTTGTTAGGTCACCTCCTCAGCCTCCTACATTCAAGTTAAAATAAACCAAGTTTGTCCAATCTTTCTCCATAGCTAATACCCTCCAAACCAGGTAATGTCCAGAGAAACTGTTCTGTACCCTCTCCAAAGCCTCAACATTCTTCTGGTAATGGGGCGACCAGAACCGTACACAATATTCGAAATATGGCCGAACTAAAGTTCAATGCAGCTGCAAAATGACTTGCCAATTTTTATACTCTCTGCCCTGACCAATGAAGGCAAAATGCCATTACCTATTTGGGCACCTTATCCACTTGTGTCGCCACTTTCAGGGAACTGTGGACCTATACGCCCAGATCCCTCTGTATGTTGATGCTACTAAGGATTCTGTCATTTATTGTACAGTTCCCTCCAGCATTAGATCTTCCAAATTACATCACCTCACATTTGTCCAAATTAAACTCCATCTGCCATTTCTCTGCCTAACTCTCCAGCCTATCTATATATCCTCCTATAAGCCTCCTCCCTATCTGCATCTTCCTCCAATCTTTCTGAGGTCCACAAATTTAATAATTGGGTCACCTGCATTCTCCTCCAAATTATTAATATATATTCAATGCAACGGGGTCTCAGCAGTGACCCCTGTGGAGCACCACTGGTCACACATCTCCAATCAGAAAAATGCCCTGCCACTGCTGCACTCTGTCTTTTATGATAAAGCCAGGTCCTGTATCCATCCTACCCACTCACCACGGATCCCATGTCACTTCACCTTTTGTATCAGCCTGCCATGAGGGACCTTGTTCAATTTTGTTTTAGAATCCCCACAGTGTGGAAACAGGCCCTTTGGCCTGACAAGTCTACACTGACCCTCCGAAGAGTAATCCATCCAGACCCATTCCCCAAACCTATTGCTTTACACTTACCCCTGCCTAATGCACCTATTCTGAACACTGTGGGCAATTTCGCATGGCCAATTCAACTAACCTGCACATTTTTGGATTGTGGGAGGAAACCCACCCGGAAGAAACCCACACAGACACGGGGAAAACATGCTAACTCCACATAGACAGTCACCCAAGGCTAGAATTGAACCCGGGTCCCTGGTGCTGTGAGGCAGCAGTGCTAACCACTGAGCCACCATAGGTCTTGTTACAGTCCATCTAGACAACATTGACCTCCGTGCCTTCATCAATCATTTTTGTCATTTTGTCAAAACACTCAACCAGTTTGTGAGACATGACATCCCCTGCACAAAACCATGTTGCTTATTCTGAAGAAGTCCATATTTTTCCTATGTGCATAAATCCCATGCCTAAGAATCTTCTCCAACAATTTCCCAACCATTGACGTAAGGCTTACCAGCTTGTAATTTCTGGTTTATCCTTGTTGTCCTTCTTAAACAAAGGAACAATAGTGGCTATTCTCCAGTCCTCTAATACCTCTCCTGTGACTAAAGATGAAGCAAAACTTTGTACAGGGTCCCAGCACTTCCCTCACCTTTCTCCCTTAGCATTTTGGGATAGATTGCATCACATCCTGCGGTACTTGCCTACCTTAATGTTTTCAAAACACCTAACACCTCCTTTTATATATTGACATGCCCTAGAATATCAATACACCCTTCCCGAGACTTATTTCCCCCCCCCATGTCTTTCTCCTTTATGAATACAGATGCAAATACTTAGTTTTATTTTAGAAAGCGCAGACCTCAGATGGTTTATATCCAAAATTAATTAAATCTTTTTAGAATATGTAAGTGAAAATAGGCTTATGAGCTGATTGGATGCAATATTTAATATCAAAGAGCTGTTGTATAACAGAAGTGTATACTCACAATCTGAGCATTAGCTTTTAGGCTGGTATTTTTTTTTCAACTGTTGAGCTAGTTCTTCTCGAACAGACCACACCATTTGGGAAATTAGTAAGAAAATTGGACAAGCAGAGTAAAAGGTTCGACAGAAGCAAATGTTCATATTCAGAGGGGCTGGAAGGAGCAATTTGTTGCCCGTCCCTAATGGCCCTTGAGAAGGTGGTGGTGAGCTGCCTTCTTGAATCGCATTGGTCAATTTGGTGTAGGTAGACCCACAATACTGTTAGGAAGAGAGTCCCAAGGTTTTGAACCAGCATCATGGGAGAAAAAGTAATATATTTCCAAGTCAGGATAGTGAGTGGCTTAGAGGGAAACTTATAAGTGGTGATGTCCTGACATATCTGCTGCTTTTGTCCTTTCAATGATAGTAGTTGTGATTTGGGTATGTGTAAAGATCTTTGATGAATTTCTGCAGTACATCTTGTAGATGGTGTGCACCACTGCTTGAGCATTGACAGCAGAGGCTGGAGCTGCACTCATCCACGCAAGTGGGAAGTATTCCACCTCACTTGGGTTTTTTTAGAATATGGACAGACTTTGGGGAACCAGGAAGTGAGTTATACACTGCAGTATCCTAGCCTCTGACTTGCTCTTGTAGCCGTTGTGTTTATATGGCGAGTCCAGCTCAGTTTCTCATCAATGGTAGGCCCAAGAATGTTGATATTGGGGGGATGCGGTGATGGAAATGACAGTCAAGGACTGTCAAGATGTAGTGGTTAGATTGTCTCTTATTGGAGGTGGTCATTCCCTGACATTTGTATGATGGGAAAGTTATTTTCCACCGGTTAACTCAAGCTTGGATAGTGACCAGGTTCTTGATGCTGGACTGCTTCAGTATCTGAGGAGTCGTGAATGGTTTTGAACATTGAACAATCATTAGCAAAGATCTCCACTTCTGATCTTATGATAGAGGGAAGGTCTTTCATAATTCATTTGTGCTTCAGATTTCTGAAGCTTCCCATGGATAAATAACTAGTCTATGCCTTTACTCTTCATACCAAAGTGCTTAACCTCAAAATTTCCCACATTGTGTTCCATCTGCCATTTCTTTGCCCACTTTTGTAGCTTGGTCTTCGTAGTTCTTGTCGTTCTGCAAACTCCCCGCCTCCTCAACACTGCCTGTCCCTCCACCTATCTTTGTGTCATCTGCTTTTTCTTAAATCCTTCCTTCTTTCTTCTTCCTTCCTTCTTCTGTTTTCCATCCATAAACTCAGGTGGATAGAGCTTGTAAGAAGGCCTATGGTGTATTAGCGTTCATTAGCAGAGGGATTGAATTCAAGAGTCGTGAAGTGATGGTACAGCTGTACAGGACTTTGGTTAGGCCACATTTGGAGTACTGTGTGCAGTTCTGGTCACCTCACTTTAGGAAAGATGTGGAAGCTTTGGAGAGGGTGCAGAGAAGATTTACCAGGATGTTGCCTGGAAAACATCGTGGGCCGAAGGGCCTGTTCTGTGCTGTATTGTTCTATGTTCTATGTTCTAAAGTTTCCTTTCTGCTAATAACGTCTCCATAAAGTAGACATTGGGAGCACACTTCTAGCCTACAAATGACCAAAAGTAAATGGTATCAAATAAGATAGTCACCAAGGTATCAAATAGTGAATTCAAAAGAATCACTTTAGTCAGAGACTGGTGAGAATATGGAACTTGCTATCCCACGGAATAGCTGATCGAAGAAATATCATGCCTAGAAATGGAGACACTTCCTACAGATGTCATCACCATTGATCACACTGTTATCCAACAGCTCCAACACGTTACAGCTGTAACACATCAACTCACCTGCCCAAATTATTATACGATATATTATGAATTAAGTTCCAAATAATTTGAATGTTCCAGCTACTGAATGAGTGCGATAGTTTAGAGAGAGCAAAAATAAAATAATCACCAATCAATCACTTGTCTTACGTGTAGTTATACTGCACTTCTATATTCCTGAGAACACAGACAGGTGCTTCTGAACTCATAAACATGTCCAAAGTTCCTTAGAACCTTGTCACTATCTCACTGCTACCTGTTGGACTTGCTCTTAGAGCTCTAACTGCTTTTTCACTGCCACCTCTCAGATTTGCCATCAGTGGGAGAAACTGTATTCTTGAGTTTGTGTACTGTGTTTCTGGGGCTCTGTATTACAACTCCCAGAATGCCTAGCATTCCAAGCACATTCAAAGAGTAGCGAAATGTCAGCTCGCTCTTTTGCAAAAGGTTACTTTTCACATGTTTTCACTGAAAGTTCAATCACAGCACTAGGTATGTGGTGCATTGTGTGAGTGAGAAATCCATAAGATCTGTCCGGATCACATTTGATCATAGGAACAGGAGTAGGCCATTCAGCCCCTCAGGCCTTATCTGCTATTCAATGAGATCATGGTTGATCTGTGGCCTAATTCCATGTACCCACATTTGGCCCATATCCCTGATTATCTTTACGAAACAAAAAGTTATCTATCTCAGATTTAAAGTTAACTATTTGCTATTTATCATGTGCAGTGGGGTTTGATCATAGCATTTATCTATGTTTTAATGCTGGGTGCCTGTCAAATGAATGAAGTGCAAGTAGGGCTAGTTTGTGAAAAGAGGATATGATGTGTCCCTCTGGATTATCACAAAGCAGTGAAAATAGAAATCTACTGCACTGTTTATAAACAACAACTATCCCCTCCGATGAGAAATGGTTCTGTCTCAAATGTCCACATTAAAGCAGAAAGTTAACACATAAAGGATAGTAGTTTTCTAGCAATGAATTATCACTTCATGCTCATAATAACCATGTTTACTCTGACAATGGCTAATTTTACAAGTAATTATTGGCAGCTGTACTCCTTTAATTCACATTTTGAATTATTCTGAATTGACATTTGTGATAAGTAAACTCTGAATGACAATGATAATACACTGCACTGAACACATGCTGCTGATTTAAGGGTCAAGAACATAGTGATGCTTTCAAAGCTGAGCACATCCCCCTTCATGTGTCTCTCCCAGCAGTTGTGATATCCTTCATCCCCCCAGAATTTTAACTGATCACATTTTAATACGTGTGTTAAGCCGCCTATTTTAAATGCATTTGAAATTAGTGGATGGAGCAAAGTCATCTGAACATTTCAAGTCTGCCCGTCTGCATTGTAATTTAGCTTCTGGAAGAAGGAGCTGGTGAAGATGACTCTTCCATCACAAAGATTCACAAACCTGACTGTCCCGGTTGACCTATTATCTCAGCCTGCGCCTGTCCCACTGAACTCATCTCTTCCTGCCTCAACACCGTCTTGTCCCCCTTAGTCCAGGAATTCCCCACCTACGTTCGTGATACCACCCATACCCTTCACCTCCTCCAAGGTTTTCGTTTCCCCGGCCCCCTACACATGGGCATCCAGTCCCTGTACACATCGATCCACCATGACGAAGGTCTCCAGACTCGCAGTTTCTTCCTCTCACACTGTCCCAACTAGTGACCTTCCACCGACACCCTCATCCACCTGGCCGAACTGGTCATCACCCTCAACAGCTTCTCTTTCCAATTCTCCCACTTCCTCCAGACCAAAAGGGGAGCCATGGGCACCCGCAGGGGCCGCAGCTATGCCTGCCTGTTTGTTGGATATGTGGAACAGTCCATCTTCCGCAGTTACACCGGCACTACACCCCCACCTGTTCCTCCATCGATGACTGTATTGGTGCCACCACGTGCTCTGACGAGGAGGTTGAACTGTTCATCAACTGTACCAACACCTTCCACTTTGACCTCAAATTCACCTGGACCATTCCAGACACATCACTCCCCTTCCTGGACCTCTCCATCACCGTCTCTGATGACCGACTAACCACGGACATCTACTACAAGCCCACCAACTCCCACAGATACCAAGGACTACACCTCCTCCCACTCTACCTCCTGTAAAAATGCCATCCCTTTTTCCCAATTCCTCTAAGTCCGCTGCATCTGTTCCCAGGATGACCAATTCTACCTCAAAAAGTCCCAGATGGCCTCCTTCTTCCACCATCGCAACTTCCCTTCCCACGTGGTTGACAATGCCCTCCAATGCATCTCCTCCACTTCGCACACCACCATTCTTGAACCCCACCCCTCCCAACGCAACAAGGACAGATCCCCCTGGTCCTCACCTTCCACGCCATCATCCTCTGCCACTTCCGCCACCTCCAAATGGACCCCACCACCAGAGATATATTTCCCTCTCTACCCCTATCAGCATTCTAGAAAGACCGTTCCTTGTCAGGTCCACGCCCCCCCCCCCCCCCCCCCCCCCCCCCCCCCCTCCCCCCTCCCCCCCCCCCCACCGC
>NC_057714.1:99360448-99373267 GCF_004010195.1 Chiloscyllium plagiosum | reverse complement strand
CATCCAAGGCCCCAAAGGATCCTTCCACATCCGTCAGAAATTTACCTGTACCTCTACCAATGTCATCTGCTGCATCTGTTGCACTTGGTGTGGTTTCCTCTACATTGGGGCATCAGGATCATTTCAGAGAACATCTCTAGGACACCCGCGCTCACCAACCTCACTGTCCTGTGGCTGAATGCTTCAACTTCCGCTCCCACTCCATCAAGTACATGCAGGCTTTGGATCTCCTCCACCGCCAAACTGTTACCACCCAACGCCTGAAGGAAGAACGCCTCATATTCCAGTTTGGGACCTGCAACCATACGGGATAAATGTGGATTTCAACAGCTTCCTCATTTCACCTCCTCCCACACTATCCCTGTCCCAAGCCATCAACTTGGCACCGCCCCATGGACCTGTCCATCACTCCCCCTTCTGACCTATCACCTTCGCACTCACCTTCATCCATCTATCGCTTTCTCAGCTACCAATTCCACCCCCCCCCCATTTATCTCTCAGCTCTGACCCACACAAGCCTCATTCCTGATGAAGGGCTCATGCCCGAAATGTCGATTGTCCTGCTCCTCTGATGCTGCCTGACCTGCTGTGCTTTCCCAGCACCACACTCTCGACTCTGATCTCCAGCATCTGCAGTCCTCACTTTCTCCCACTTCCATCATCAAGGGTGACAATTCTTCAACTATGTTATTCCAATAGAGGTTAAGGAGATTGAAATAGAAGCCAAGAAAAATAGAAGAAATCTGACGATTAATTTTTGGAAAATTTACCAGATGCACTGTCATTATTATACCTATGGCTTTGGAAATGGTAAAGCAACAAATACTTGATTAATGCCTATAAACCGAATAAAAAAATTTGATCAACATTGAATGAATTGTGATCTTTTATGTTACAAGCATGAGTTCTAAAATGAATGAGATTAAAGTTGCTGAATGAAAATTGCCATTTATTCTAATTATTCACTGATGGGACGTGAACATCCTGGCTGGCTAGCATTTATTGCCTGTCCAGAGTTGCTCATGAGAAGGTGATAGCTTCCACCTTGAACCGCTGCAGTCCACCTGCTATAGTTTGACCCACAATGCCCTTTGAGAGGGAATTCCACTAGTGTTGTTCGCTAAATTTTATCCATTAGTCCATTGGCACATCTCCAAATGGGGTTGACTATAACGGAGTACACAAGTCTTAGTTTGGAGAAGCTCTCCTAAGTACATTCTGTGGGTCCATCCACAGTGTTCGATAAAGGCATCATAGAAAAATAAGTGGACACAATGTGCACATGTACAAATGGACACACTAGCAATTGGACACTGCAATGAATGGCCATCAGATGGAATACTTCTGAAGTATATAACATATCAAATATGAAGAATTAGATTGCAGCCTGCATCTGAGGCAATTGTGGTAATCATACAACTAAGTAAAATGTGAAGTCAGTAAATGACACTGTTAAACCTGAAGTGACAATCAGAATTATTGATAATCACATAGATTCACCTTAACCCATCCAGAAAATCTTTAACTTCTTTAACTTTAATGAAACAGCCCACCGTGATTAAGAGCTTCCCCAGAATTTGACACAACACCAAAAAAGGAAATGTTAGCTTGGTGGAAGTTACATACTTTAATGTGGGGAGGGAGGCAGGCGGATTTTCCGATCACATTGGTGGTATATTGACCCATGGCCGAACAATAAACATTTGTCGCTGCCTGGTTTCACATGGTTACCCACATGACAAAAGTAAATATATTTCACAAGCAACAGTTAGTTGTTTATAAAATGTTTGCAATACGTGAAGGTTGTCTTACTAAAATATATAAAATGCTGAGGACTCCAACAGGATGGATTCCAACAGGTTGCCATCTCTTGTAGGAGAGACTAGAACTTGTCACCACTGGGTTCAGAGGAGTACACTGACTCACTCTAGTCCCACTATGCCACTGGCTGTGGAGTATAGATGTAAATGTTTTACCCAGTTAATGATAAGGTGCGACCCCTTATTCTGAGATTATGCTCTCTGATCCTAGACCCTCCCACAAGGGGAAACAGCCTCAGCATTTACCTTGTCAAGGTTCTTAACAATCTTGTTTGCTTTGGTCAGATCATCTCATTCTTCTAAACTCCAATAAGTTCGGCCCAATCTATTCAAACTCTCTTTGTATGAGAGTCCCACCATGCCAAGGGACCAGCCTGAGTGATCCTTCTCAGGACTGTCTGCAGTCCCTGTAGATCTTTCTTTAGATAAAAGGACGGTAACTATTCTCAATATTCTAAATGTGGCTTAATTAGTGCTTTGAATAATCTAGCAAAACCTTTGTCCATGTAATGGCAAGAAGACTATATCCATTGACCTCTCTTTGAGACATTTATTCTGAATACTATGTGCATTTAATAAGGAGCCATTAGTTTTGCCTCTACTGCTTTTTCCGGCTTTGACCTATTTGCTACTTTTAAAAATCTTTGTAAATTAACTTCCGTCCTGTCCCACCCTGTCTATAATTACCTAAATGGCTGCTCTATAATGCTGCTATATCCTTTTGCTTTCTAAGCCTATGTATCCCCTCCCCATTCTATTTGGTTTAAAGCCCTAGTTCCTTGATTTGACAGGATACTGGTCCCAGCATTGTTCAAGTGAAGCCTGTCCCAGTGGAACAGCTCCCTCCTACCCCACAACTGGCGCTAGATCCCCATGAATGGAGAGTCATTCCCACCCACACCAACCCGAGAGCCACTCATTTCACTCCTTGACTTTGTTAATCCCATGTCTGTTTGCCCAAGGTTCAGGTGTGATCTCAAGATTCTGCTTCAAGGTTCTCCCTTTCAATTTTACTCCTAACTGTTCAAATTCTTTTAGCGGAACCCAGTTCTTGAGGAACAAAAAGATAAGGTGTCAAACATTCAAGATTTGTTTTCATTATTCATTCATAGGATAAGGGCATTGCTGGCTAGGCCAGCATTTATGCCCATCCCTAATTGCCCAGAGGGCATTCAATAGTCAACAACATTGTAGTGAGTCTGGAGCCATATGTAGGCCAGACCAAGTAATGTTTGGCAGCTTCCTTCCCTAAAGGACATTAACGAATCAGGCAGATTTTTTTCCCTATTGGTAATAGATTCATGGTCATCATTAGACTCTTTAATTCCAAACTAAAAAAACATTCAATTCAAATTCCACCATCTGCTGTGGTGGGAAGCGAATCCTAGCTCCCAGAACGTTATCTGGGTCACTGGATTAACAGTCCAGTGATAATACCACTAGGCCATCATCTCCCCATAGATGTTGTTAGCCAGCTTCCTATGAGCACAGCCATGTCTCCTTAAACAAAGGCAGCAGTTACTGGCATTTTCACATGGAGTCTATTCCAAAGAGGTCAGGAGGAATCATCAAGAAATAACTCCTTCAGCAGATTTTCAGGAGAAAAGTCGGGTTGGTGTTTCAGGCACTGCATTAGAACCTCCGATAGGACTTTCTCAAAAAGGCAGAGATTGAGCTGGGTAGCATCTGTTCTCAACCTGCTGTACCCCAAACAATTGGAACTTTGCTCTGAAAGTTACTCATTCCAATTCTCATTACTGATGACTGCTGTTCATCAATTATTTTCTGGGAGAACTAGATTTTTTTTCCTTTGTTCTTTCCCTCCAATCCTCAGATCTGTAAAGGTTAAATTAGATTAGATTACTTACAGTGTGGAAACAGGCCCTTTGGCCCAACAAATCTACACTAACCCTCTGAAGAGCAACCTACATAGAGCCCTTCTCCTAACATGGCCAATTCATCTAACCTGCACATTTTTAGACTGTGGGAGGAAACCCACACAGGCAGAGAATGTGCAAACTCCACACAGACAGTTGCCTGAGGTGGGAATTGAACCCAGATCTCTGGAGCTGTGACGCAGCAGTGCTAACCACTGTGCCACCGTGCCACCCATTGTTGGAGAAAGATTTGAATCAAGGTGAATCACATTAGTGCTATGCCTCAAAATATCTTGAATGCATTACTTTTGACGTTCAGTTGTTTTGTACAAATTAAAATTGCATCAGCAGCAACATAATGAATAACAAGCTAATCTCTTTTGGAGGGTAATAGTTTAATGTTGCCAAGCAAACCAGGAGGTCTTCCTTCTGTTCTCAGTTTTAGTGTCCCAGTACATGTCACATCTATCTGAACACACCTTACTTTAATAGCTTAACCGATAGTTGTATGTTTGAAATCTCTGTGACACTCCTGCGGTCAGACACTCCAGAGAAGTGGCAGAAACTGCCAAAAATAACTCAGCTTTTCTTGTTTACCACAGAGATCAGTATGACAGGAGAGTAGGAAAATTTTGTAGACGTTCGGGGTTAACGTCTCTGCTTTTGTAACAGTCACTCAGTACTGCATTGAACCAAAATGGTGCTAGAATCTCCTGATTGTGCCCCTGGGACGCACTGAGCTCCACCAAACCTGAAGGACTCACCCCAGTCCACCCACTTGCTTCATTTTGTCCCACGACCACTGCATCTCAGTGACTCACGATATCTTGGAGCAGGATGAGGAGAATCCATTCAAAGAATATACATGCAGGTGTTGATCCCTTGCATCTGCTTCACGATAAGATCATGGTTGATTTAATTCTGGCCACTCCTTTCCTGTCTAATTCCTCCTGTATCCCTCGACATCCTGACTGAAGAATCTATCCAACTCAGACTCAAAAATATTCAATGACCCTTCCTGCAGTGCTCGCTGAGAAAAGGAATTCCACATACTGCCATCCATGTGTGAGAATAAAAACAGCCTCATCTCTGGCTTAAATAGGATTCCCCTTATTTTTAAAGTTTCCCCTTCCACTCTCTCCAGAAGGGAGATCATTCCTTCAGAACGAAGCTAAGGTTTGAAGGTTAACTTTAATATTTTCCAAACTCAACAGAATTGCCTTTTCATTCCTGATCACCTGTGGCCTTACAAACAGGGGAGTTCTTTTAAGTTCCAGGACATGTTGAAAGTGACAAAGAAATTCGTATCCTATGGAAACAGCCGTTTCAGTGGATTCCTCCTGTTCCCATGATGGAGTGAACACTGAAGTAGATTGATGATGTTAGCAATCCCTACAGTGTGGAAGCAGGCCATTCGGTCCATCGAATCTGCATAGAGTCTCTGAAGAGCATTCCGTCCAGACCCACCCCAAATTTCCCATGACTCATCCACATAGCCTGCCAATCCCTGGATATCACGGGCAATTTTAGCACAGCCAATCCACCCTAACCTGCCCATTCCTGGATACTATGGATAATTTCGCATGGCCAAACAGCCCTAACCTGCACATCCTTGGATACTATTGGTAATTTAGCATGGCCAATCCATTGAACCTGCACATCTTTGGACTGTGGGAGGAAACCAGAGCAAACCCACATAGACATGGGGATAATGTGCAAACTGCACACAGACAGTCACCTGAGGGTGGAATTGAAACCATGTCCCTTGCGCTGTGAGGCAGCAGTGCTAACTACTGAACCACTGCACCATAATCGATGCTCATACCAATGACTTCATTTTATCCATTCAGCCTGACTAGCCTTTGCTGATGTTTATGTCCCACACTAGCCTCTTCCAATCCTGCTTTATTTAAGTTTATCAGCACTAACTTATCGATAAGTGCTTTAATGGCATGAATGTCCATCTCTGACCCAAACTGAACATTTCAAGGTCATCGTCTAGGACATAAAAAGTGGCAGAAACCTCATTAGGGTTCCTTTCGAAGACTCTGGTGACAAGGTCTCATCTTTGATAGTCCAGCATTGCTATCCTCCGGCTGAGAACAGAAAAGGATTTGCATCACCGCTCAGAGTCTGAGGTTTCAGAAGGATACTTTCATGCTGTACCAAGGAATCATCCAACCTATGAGCCATGCTATTCCATGATAAATGCTGTGCCATATTTAACAATATTACTTGCAATCTTTGGATAAAGTAAGTGACAAATAATCCAAGTTTCATTCAGTGTCAAAAGCTTCTTCAATAATAAGGTTAGGAGCTATGATGAATCCTCCAAGGTTTTTGACTATTGTATAAGGCAGTAAGTACCTGAAAGTGTTCATTAACATTGTGAAGTAAACTTCTGCCATTGGGATATAGAGGACTCTTCCTGGGAGGTGCTAACCAGAATTACAGTAAGTTCTCCATGTGGTAACCAGTATGTGTATAGTTCTCTGGTGCTGTTAACAGCATGTAGCCAGAGTAGTAGAGAATTTACTCTTACGTCAGGCCTGATGCCTCAGAATAGATCATTATGCATCTTAGGCATTACTAGCTATTAGGCAATATACAATAAAATGATTGACTATTCATCAAGATGTATCCATCTTCTGCCTGTGATGTTTGGGTGTCCCTCCCCCAAGTATCTATGTGAATACCTGCAAGACAAGGCAGCAAATTGAGCCACAATATCCCAGACCATATCCAACACGATATGGAGGCAACAACAGTGAGGACTTTGCCTCCTAAAAGATGGCGAGCAGTGATGGGATCTACTGTCTCTTACAAGATGCAGTACTCTCCATTTTGTTCCTTTGAATTAAAGAACAAACATTAATAGTGCAAAAGAAATCCAGAGATAATGACCATTTGGATCAATATGACAGTTCTCTCCCTTGAGGGTAATTAAAATCACCAGCGAGTTGACTTGCCAAGCCACATTTATTCAATGATAATACTTTCCAGTGGTAAAGTATTGCCTCCACATGAATATTGGTCTAATTTCAGGACCGGGACAAGGTGAAGCAACACATTGTAATGGTGTCGAAGAGCACCAATTCATATTCACTTTTTATGCAGTTCCACAACTCTGCACACACATTAGCATTTTCAGTCAGCAAACAGCAATCCATTCACAGGCACTGGAGACAGATTGATTAAGAGCTACAAGAAATTGCACTATGCTTCATGTGCAATTTGAAGAACTCAGCGTTTGATTGCATCAATAAATCATTCCAGTACAGAGAAAGTAATAACTGAGTATGAGATGAAGTTTAGTATTTTAAAGTGCACAGGTGTCCTCACAGCCAATTTTTAAAGCTTGAACTGCAGTTTGATTTTGTTTTGCAAAACCAATGAATATCAAACCTGTTCCTAATTTAGTGTAGTTGGAACACTTAGTCCCTTGTGCTTGCCAGTCTATCAAACTGAAGCCATGTACCAAAAGGTGTGTGATTCAGCCCATTCATTAATTTTATAGACCTCTATCAGAGATTGTTTTCAAGACTGAGCTGTTGCAAAGTAAATAAATTCAACTCTGTAACTCTACTTAAGCCTAATTGAGGCTTTTAAAGCCAGGAATTAATCTTTGGCTCTCAACTGAACTCTCCTCAAGGCCACTATAGCAGGACTTCCCAAAGCATAGGTAAGATGTGGAGTTCTGGCTAAGTTATTCTGGGAGATTGCATATTCTCTCTGTGTCCTCTCACAGTCCAAAGATGTACATGTTAGGTGGATTGACCATGCTAAATTGCTCTGTAGTATGCAGAGATGTGCAGGATAGGATTAGCCATGGTAAGTGCAGGATTACAGGGATAGGGTCAGTGATTGGTTCTGGGTGGAATGCTCTTCTGAGGATCGATGTAGACTTGATATGCCGAATTTCCACTTTCCACTTGGTAAGGATTCTGTGATTCTATAACAACTGTGCATCTGTTCTAACAAGCCCCTACTCTTACAGAGCTCTCGATCCCACTCTCAACTATTTTCAATATGGGGTCACAGTAGGAAAGGCTGCACCACATCATCCAGGATGGGAGGGGATCGAAACTGGATGCACTTCTTCTGATTAAGTATAACCAACAAACTGTTATAACAACAGATAGTTTTAATATTTTGGTTTGTTCTTAATAATTTTATAAATGCAATCCAATTCACTATTTGCACCAGCTAAATCTTTTTATATATTAATCATGAGTTATGAGTGATACATGCAAATTAACATCTAAATCTTTTTCATTTGTGCCTGTTTTCATTACCATTCCGTGTATATGTGTTCTTTGTTGATCCTATTTGCATAAATCCCCATGGCATTTTTCACAAATTAATGCAATTTGCCATTGTTTGGCCTATTCATCAAATACAGTTGAACCTCTTGGTAAAAGATTGGATTCCTTTACTATTCTTGAACAAGCCATTGTCAAATTTGTTTATTACAGCCCCCAGACCATTAGGTCATTACTAAAACAATGTGAGTTAGCCGATCAAACACTGATTCCTGGGTGCACCAAAATAACCTGCTTAGTGTTGTTTGCTGCTATTGACTGTATGTTTTGGTTGTAGGATTGCAGCCAGTTGGTGATCAAATTCCCACTGACACCTTAAGGCTATATCTTGTGAAGTAACCTGGTATGAGGAATTTTATCAAAGGCTTTTTGAAAAGATCAGGTAGACAATATCAAACAAATAACTCCCATGCCTTAACCTAGTAACTTCTTCAAATGCCCCAATCTGGAAGCTCAGGCTTCTCTTCCTACTGAATGTTTGAGGTATCGCTTCAGACCCTCCAAGTGCCTTCCTGATACTGGGCATCTGGCTGGTGGGCCTACAGTTTTCTGGATCTGTTCTGTCCCTTTTTGAAAACTGGAGCCACATGAGCTGGATTCCAATCTAAGGGAGCCATTGGAAGTTGCAAAAGTTGAAGTAACACATGGTGGTATTTATAGGTAGAAAGCGTTTGCCACCATTCCTATATCCTTGACTGGGTTGATAGATTTATTTACTTTATGGTGGTAGGGGAACAATCTCTAATGAACCTTAACATGAAGAGACTCCTAACCTAACAAGAGTTCCCTCGCCAAGACATGATATCTTGTGATTGGGTTGAACTTATTGCAGTATCCAAAATTAACTTTTGAGTAAGAAACGAAGTAGGGTCAGATGGTGTAGAATCTGTATAGGTAGAATTGAGGAACCACAAAGTTAAAAAAAATTGTTGGAATTATGTACAGACCTCCAAATTGGAGTTAGGAGCTGGGCTGCAAGATATACCAGCATATAGAAAAGATGCGTAGGAAAGGCAATGTTACAGTGATCATGGGAGATTTAAATATACAGGTGGACTGGGAAAATCAGGTTGGTAGTGGTTTGCAAGAAAAGGAATTTGTGAAATGTCTACAAGATGGCTTTTTGGAGCAGCTTGTGGTGGAACCCCCAAGGGAACAGGCAATACTGAATTCAGTGTTGTGCAATGAGGCAGACTTGATAAGGGAGCTTAAGGTGATAGAACGCCCTAGGAAGCAGTGATTGTCACAT
Source organism: Chiloscyllium plagiosum (assembly GCF_004010195.1). NCBI lineage: Eukaryota > Metazoa > Chordata > Chondrichthyes > Orectolobiformes > Hemiscylliidae > Chiloscyllium > Chiloscyllium plagiosum. The sequence continues at coordinate 99,363,999 of NC_057714.1, read as the reverse complement.
GATTGAATTTACTCTGCAATTTGAGAGAGACAAGATAGAATCAGAAGTAATTGTATTACAGCCGAATAAAGGCATCGACAGAGGCATGAGAGAGGAGCTTCCCCTGCCACCGCAGGAATTGCAAAACCTGCGCCCACACCTCCCCCCTCACCACCATCCAGGGCCCCAAAGGAGCCTTCCATATCCATTAAAGTTTCACCTGCACATCCACCAATGTCATTTATTGTATCCTTGCTCCCGATGCGGTCGCCTTTACATTGGGAATACTGGACGCCTTCTTGCAGAGTGCTTCAGGGAACATCTCCAGGGGACTCACACCAATCAACCCAATGCCCCGTGGCCCAACATTTCAATTCCCCCTCCCACTCTGCCGAGGACATGGAGGTCCTGGGCCTCCTCCACTGCCGCTCCCTCACCACCAGACACCTGGAGGAAGAACACCTCATCTTCTGCCTCGGAACATTTCAACCCCAGGGCATCAATGTGGATTTCACCAGTTTCCTCATTTCCCCTTCCCCCACCTCACCCTAGTTCCAACCTTCCAGCTCAGCACCATCCTCATGACCTGCCCTACCTGCCTATCTTCCTTCCCACCTATCCACTCCACCCTCGCCTCCCTGACCTATCACCTTCATCCCCACCTCCATCCACCTATTGCACTCTCAGCGACCTTCCTCCCAGCCCCACTCCCCTCCCATTTATCTCTCCACCCCGGAGGCTCTGTGCCTCAATCCTGATGAAGGGCTTTTGCCCAAAACGTCGATTTTCCTGCTTCTCGGATGTTGCCAGACCTGCTGTGCTTTTCCAACACCACTCTAATCTTGACTCTGATCGCCAGCATCTGCAGTACCCACTTTTGCCTGGGAGAGGAGCTGAGCAGGAAAGACAGTGGAACAGCAATGGCAGGAGTTTCTGGGAGTAATTCTGGAGACACAGCAGAGATGCATCCTGAGGAAAAAGAAGTATGGTACAGGGAAGATGAGGCAACCATGACTGACCAGGAAAGTCAGGGATAGCATAAATGCAAAAGAGAAAGCATAAAAAGTAGCGAAGAACAGTGGGAAACCACAGGATTGGAAATCTTACAAAGACCAACAGAGGGCAACAAAAAAAGAATAAAGAGGGAGAAGCTAGCTAGTAATATAAAGGAAGACTGTAAGAATTTCTTTCGATATATAAAGGTCAAAAGAGAGGCAATAGTGGACATTGGGCCATTGGAAAATGATGCTGGAGAGACAGTAGTGAGAAGCAAGAAAATGGCTGAGGAACTGAATAATTACTTTGCGTTAGCCTTCATGGTGGAAGACAGGAGTAATTTCCAAAAATTCAAGAGAGTGAGGGGCAGAGCTGAATATGGTGGCCATCACCAGGGAGAAGGTGCTAGAAAAACTGAATGGCCTGAGGTGGATAAATAACCTAGACCAGATGGACGACACCCCACAGTTCTGAAGGAGAAAGCTGAAGAGATAGTGGAGGCATTAATGATAATCTTGCAGGAATCGCTAGGGTTGGGGAGGGTTCCAGAGGACTGGAAAATTGCTAATGTGACATCCCTTTTTAAATAGGGAGCAATGCCAAACGATTAGCCTAAACTCGGTCATGGGTAAGATCCTGGAATGGGGAGAATGACCAACCAACCCAACCACCCCGTGGCTCAGCCCTTCAACTCCCCATCCCACTCCACCAAGGACATGCAGGTCCTTGGACTCCTCCATCGCCAGACCATAGCAACACGACGGTTGGAGGAAGAGCGCCTCATCTTCTGCCTGGGAACCCTCCAACCACAAGGGATGAACTCAGATTTCTCCAGTTTCCTCATTTCCCCTCCCCCCACCTTGTCTCAGTCAAATCCCTCGAACTCAGCACCGCCCTCCTAACCTGCAATCTTCTTCCTGACCTCTCCGCCCCTGATTCTCCTGCTCCTTGGATGCTGCCTGACCTGCTACGCTTTTCCAGCAACACATTTTCAGCTAAGATCCTGGAATCCATTGTGAAGAATGAGATTTCTGAATACTTGAAAAGTGTATGGTAAAATAGGGCAGAGTCATCATGGTTTTATCAAGAGGAGGTCATGCCTGACAAATCTAGTAGAATTCTTTGAGAAAGTAATGAGCAGATTATACTAAGGAAAGCCCATGGATGTTATCTACCTGGAATTTGAAAAGATGCCACTGAGTAGGATGAGGGTCCATGGTGTCAGGGGCAAGGTGCTAGCACGGATAGAAACTTGGGAGTCAGGCAGAAAGCAGAGAGTGAGGATTAAAGGGTCCTTCTCAGGATGGCAGCCAGTGACAAGTGGTCTTCCACAAGGTTTGGTGTTGGGACCTCAACTTTTCACATTGTACATTAATGATCTAGATGAAGGAACTGAGGGCACTCTGGCTAAGTTTGCAGATAGTGATAGGTAGAGGGACATGTAGCATTGAGGAGGTGAGGAGGTTGCAGAAGGACTTGGACAGGTTGGGAGAGTGGGCAAAGAAGTGACAGATGGAGTACAATGTGGGAAAGTGTGAGATCATGCATTTTGGTCAGAAGAATAAAGGCATGGACTATTTTTGAAATGGGGAGAAAATTCAGAAGTCTGACGTACAAAGAGACTTGAGAGTTCTAGTCCAGGATTCTTCAAGGTAAACCTATAGGTTGAATCAGTAGTTAAGAAGGCAAATGCAATGATGGCATTTATGTTTAGAGGTCTTGAATGTAAAAGCAGGGATGTACTTCTGAGGCTCTATAAGGCTCTGGTCAGGTCACATTTGGAGTATTGTGTGCAGTTTTGGGCCCCATATCTCAAGAAGGATGTACTGGCCCTGGAGCATGTTCAGAGAAGGTTCACAAGAATAGTCGCAAGAATGAACAGCTTAACATATGAGGAATGTTTGAGGACTCTGAGTATATTCGCTGGAATTTAGAAGGATGAGGGGGGATCTACAAAGAACGAAGAACAAAGAAAATTTACAGCCCAGGAACAGGCCCTTTGGCCCTCCAAGACTGAGCCAGTCCAAATGTACTGTCTAAACCTGTTGGTCAATTCCTAAGCATCTGTATCCCTCTGCTCCCCACCTACTCGTGCATTTGTCCAGATGCATCTTAGAGTCATAGAATTATAGAGATGTACAGCATGGAAACAACCCTTTGGTCTAACCGGTCCATGCTGATCAAATATCCCAACCCAATCTAGTCCCACCTGCCAGCACCCAGCCCATATCCCTCCAAACCCTTCCTATTCATATACCAACTTAAATGAATCTACCGTGCCTGCCTCTACCACCTCTGTTGGCAACGCGTTCCAAATGTCCACCACCTTCTGTGTGAAGTACTTGCCACATATATCCCCCTTAAACTTTTCACCTCTCACCTCGAAAGCATGACCTCTCGTTATTGAATCCTTCACCATGGGAAAAAGCTTGTCTCTATCCACCCTGTCTATACCTTTCATGATTTTGTAAACCTCAATCAGGTCCCCCCTCAATCTCCTTTTTTCTAATGAAAATAAACCTAACCTACTCAACCTCTCTTCATAGCTAGCACCTTCCATACCAGGCAACATCCTC